>NW_028121156.1:0-47529 GCF_965183815.1 Platalea leucorodia
GGAGGAGAAGGAGGCCAAAAGGAGGGCCAAGCAGGAGGAGGAGAGCAAAGGAGGCAAGGGAAAGCAGAGAGGAGGAGGAAAGAGGAGAAGGAGAAGGCAAGAGGCGGCAGCAGGAGGCAAGAGCAGAAGAGGGGAGCAGGAGGCAAGCAAAGGCAAGAGGAGGCGCCAGGAGGAAGACGCCATTGCCTTTTGCCTCCTCTTGCCTGCTCTTGCCTGCACTCGCCTCCTCCCTCCTCAGGTGCTTTCCCGTTGCTCCCGTTGACTCCACCGCCTCCTCCCTCCTTCTCCTACCACTCCTCTTCCTCTGACATCTTCTTGCCTCCTCTTGTGCCTTACGGCGTCCTCTAGCCTTTTTCTCTTCTGCTTCTTTTTGCCTCATCCTCCTTTCCCTCCGCAATCCTGCTCTCTCCTCCTCGCGCTTCCTCTTGCCTCCTCTGCCATCTTCTTGCCTCCTCCTCCTGCTTTTCTTCTTCCCTCTTCTTCTCTCCTCCTCCTTCACCTCCTCTCTCCGCCTCTGGCCTCCTCGCACCTCCTCTTCTGCATCTTCCTCTTGCCTCACGCCGCCTCCACTTGTCTCCTTCTCCTTCTTTACCTCCTACTCCTCTTCTGACGCCTTCTTGCTCTCTCTCGCCTCCTCCTCCTCTTGCCTCTCCTGGCCTCAGCGGCCTTTGGCCTTCTCTTCCTCCACACCTTCCTCAAGCCTCCTCTTCCCTCCTCTTCCATCCTAGGGACTACTTCTCTTCTTCCTCTTGCCTTTTCAAATCAGCCTCCCTTGCCTCTTCCGCCTCTTTGCTCCTCTCTAACCCTGCTCTCTATTCCTCCTCCTCCTCCTCGCGCCTCCCATTGCCTCCTCTTGCCTCCTCCTCCTCGTGCCTCTTCTTCCCTCCTGTTGCCTCCTCCTTCTTTGGCCTTCTGGCCTGCTCTCACCTTCTCGCGCCTCCTCTTTTGCCTCCTCCTGCTCTCGCCCTATTGCCTCCTCCCGCTTCTCCTATTGCCTCCTGCAATCTCATTTCGCATATTCCTGTCTCATGCTTTTTCGCTTTTGCTCTCCTCCTCTTGCCTCCTCCTTTACCTTCTGGCTCCTGCTCTGGCCTCCTCTTGCCTCCTCTTTTCTCTCCTCCCTCTTGCCTCCTCTTGCCTCCTGGGCATCCTGCTGCCTCCTTTTTTCTTCCTCTTGCATCATGTGCCTTTTTCCTTCTCTTCCTCTGCATCCTCCTGTTCTCTTCTCCTCCCTCCTCCTGACTTACTCTTACCTACTTCTCTCCTTACTTTTCCTTTTTCTTTTCTCATTCCTCTTCTTCTTTTCACTAGCTGTTACATCATGTTTTCTTCTGCCACTTCTTCTCCTTTTGTCTCCTGTTGCTCTTCTTGTCTCCTCCTCCTCTTCCCTCTCTTCTTTACTCTTGCCTCCTCTTGCCTTTAATTGCGTCCTCCTTTTCTGCTTTTTTCTTGTCTCCTCCTTCCTCCTCCTTCTTTGGTATTTTGGCCTACTGTGACCTCCTCTTGCCTCCTCTTTTACCATTAGCTTGACGCCTCGTGTTTCAGCCACCTCCTTCTTCTATTGACTCTCCTTACATCATGTAGCATCCTCTTGTCTTTTCCTTTTTCTCTTTTTCTTCTCTCATTTTGCATCCCCCTCCTTTACTTCTGTGTCATCCTGGCCTCTTCTTCCCTCCTCTTTTCTCCTCTTGCCTCCTCCTCCTCCTCCCCTTGCCTTTTCTTCCCTCCTTTTGCCTCCTGTTTCCTCCTCCTCCTCTTGCCTCTCCTTGCCCCCTGTTGCCCTTCCCTTCTCTTCCTCTGCATTCTCGTACAGACTCTTATTCCCATCTCTGGGCTCCTCTTGCCTCTTCCTCCTTCTCCTTTCTTCTTCTTGCATCCATTTTTCCATTTCTCCTGCTCCCCTTCTTCTTCCTCATTCTACCTCCTCTTATGTCCTCTTGCCTTTCCTTCTCCTGCTGTCTCCCATTGCCTCCTATTGCTGCCTCCTCCTACTCTTACCTCCTATGGCATCCTGTTCCCTCCTCCTTTTTTCCTCGTCTTGCCTCTTCTTGCCTCCTCCTCCTTCTTTTCCTCTTACCTCCTCTTGCTTCCCTCTCCTATACTTCCTGTGTCCTGCTGTGTCCTATTCTTGCCTCCACTTTTTCCCTGCCCCGGTGCCTCCTCTTGCCTCCTCCTCCTCCATTTGCCTCCTCTTGCCTCCTGCTACCTCTGCCTCCTAATCTCCCTCTTGCTTGCTTTTCCCTCCTCTTGACTGTTTTTATCTCCACCTCGTAGGCTTCTTCTCCTCAACTCTTTGTCTTCTGTTGCTTCCTCTTGCCTCCAGTTTCTCATCTTCATCTTAGCTCCTTTTGCTTCCTCCTCCTCTTCCTTCTTCTATCCCTCTTCCTTTTTTCTCTTCTTGTCACCTGTTGCTGCCTGTATTTTTCTCTTGCCTCCTCCTCCTCCTCCTGATATTCACTTTACCTCCAGGAGGGAACAGGAGGTAAGAGGAGAATGAAGGAACAGCAGGCAAGGAAAGGCAAGAGAAGGGAAGAGGAGGAGGAGACAAGAGGCAAGAGGAGGAGGAGGTGGAAGAAACCAGAGGCAACAGGAGGCAAGAGGAGGCAATAGTAAGCGGAAGAGGAGGAGGAGGAAGGGGAAGCAAAAAAGGCAGAAAAAGGAAGAGGAAGGAGGCAAGAGAAGAAAGAAGCAAAATGAGGAGAAGGAGCTGGAGGCAAGAGGAGAAGGAGGAGGCAAGAGGTTGCGAGAGCAGGAGGGGAAGGAGGAAAAAAGGAGGAAAGTGGAGGAGGAGAATAATGTAGGCAAAGGAAAGGAAGAAGAGGAGGAAGAGGAGAAGGAGAAGGAAAGAGGAGGCAGCAGGAGGCAAGAGCAGCAGACTGGAGCACATGGGGCCAGAGGCAGTAAAAGGAAAGAGGAGGCGCAAGAAGGAAGACACCATTTCCTTTTGCCTCCTGTTGCCTGCTCCTGCCTGCAGTTGTCTCCCCCCTCCCCATGTTCTTTCCTATTGCTCCTGTTGACTCCTGTTGCCTCCTTCCTCCTCCTCTCACTCCTCTGACTCCTTTGTCTTTTGCATCCCCTTTCCTTCTCTTGGGCCTTACGGCATCCTGTTGCCTCCTCTTTTTCTTCCTGTTGCTTCCTTTTGACTCCTCATTTACCTTCAATTTCTTGCTGTGTCTTCCTCTTGCCTCCTCCTCTTCTTCTTCCTCTTGCCTCCCTTTGACTCCTCTTGCCTCCTTCTCCTTCATTATCTCCTACTCCTTTTCTGGCCTGCTGTTGCACTCTCTTGCCTCCTCTTCCCTCCTGTTGTCTCATGCGCCTTTTTCCTTTTCTTCCTCTGCAGCCTCCTGTCGCCTCCTCTTCCCTCTACTTGCATCCTGTTGCCTACTTCTCCTCCTCCTCTTGCCTTTTCCTTCTCATCCTCCTGTTCCTCTTCCTTATGTCTGCTCCTGATATGCCCTGCTCTCTTTTCCTCCTGCTTCTCCTGCTATCTCCTATTGACTCCTTTTATGTCCCTTCATTTTCTCCTCTGCCTCTTCCTCTTTCCTCTTGTTTTCTCCTCTTTCCTCCTTCTCTTGTTGCATCCTTTTGCCTCCTCCTCTTTTTCTTCCTGTTTCCTCCTTTCCTCATGCTTCTTTCCCCCTTGTTTTCTTGCTCTCTTCTCTTGTTCAGTTTTCTTTTTTCACCTCCTGTTGCCTCCTCCTCCTTCTCCTTCTGTGTCCTCTTGTCGCCTCCTCCTCCTTTACCTCCTGGGTCCTGCTTTGTCCTTCTCTTGCCTCCTGTTTTTCCTTCTCCTATTTCCTTCTCTGGACTCCTATTGCCTCTTCCTCCTCCTCTTCTTGCCTCCTCTTCCCTCTTGTTTCATCCTGTTGTCTCCTCCTTTTTTTGTTTTGCTTTCCTTGCCTCCTGTGGCTTCCTTCTCCCTTTCCTCCTGTGTCCTCTTGTTGCTTCCTTGTTTTTAGAGACACAGCGCTGCTTACAAATCAAGTATTTACAAGTCCTAAGGGGGGACCTTGGACTGGAACTGCTGCAGGACACTGAGACCTGTGACCCTCCCGTGGCCAAGGACGCCTCCACCATGGTCTGCTCCTTCCGAGGTCTGAGTGAGTGACTCCTATTCTTTTACACACTTTTCGAGTCTTGATTATGATTGTTATGTTGACACAGCAAACCATGTATTAAGATTTGACCCAATCTGCAGAGGGCCCAGGTGATTAGAAATCAGAAGTTAAGTTAGGTTAGGATCCAGGTCATTAGAAATCATAAGTTAAGTTGTATTATAAATTCTCTATTACACTACTTATAAATTGTACTACATTGATTCTGCTCGTAGAAATCCTGAGCTATTCTAATCATAAATTCAGTGCTATGCTAATCATAGTATCCTGTTAAGAAAATAAAGCTGAATTTTAACTACAATTTAGTGCCGTAATCATTCTGCCAAATATCCCTAAAAGAACCTCGCTGTCCCCTTGCTCTCAGGTGACACTCTTGCACACAGGTATCCACAACAGGCCACGGGAAGGGGGTGGCTCATGATCGTAGCTTGTAGTTCAGTGGCTCCACCTTGACATCATCTGCAAGGAGGAGGAACGTCATCACTGCCACAGCAGGCCAAATTTCCATGCAAGATTCATAGCAAAATTCTAGCGAAAAGGTCGTTTATAGAATCAGCTCTTGGGGAGTCATTTGTGTTGGGGGAGCTCAAGTTGTCCCCCACCCTTTGGCAGCAAATGTCTACTTCTCCCAGCCCTTTGCAAGGAACAGGGGGCATGCAACCCATGATCCCCTAGAGCTGGAAGGGGAAAGCGGAGGGTGGCCGTTGCCTTCTCACCAGGGATAATCCCTGTGGGGAACACAAGCTTCAGCAGCCATAACTCATCAATGTCCAGCTGGAAGATGGATCTGCAAGCAGCAAACACCACTCCTTTGCTGTGGAATCACTCTTGGACCATAGCAAAGGTCCCGAGTCCTGCAATCAGGACACCCTGCCCAGGGAAAAGACAAAAGGGCTGATGAGTGAGTACTTTAGATCTAGAGAGGAAAAGTGAAAGCTTTGGTAAAAAAAAAAAAACATGTTCTCCATTTTTTTCCTTCCCCGCCTCAAAATATTTGCAACCATCTCTTGGCTAGAGATGATCCCAGGCATTTCCAGCACAAGGAATACCCCTGGGATTTATTGCCAGGGATTATCCGTGGCACAGACCCAGGATAGAATCATAGAATCATAGAATCGTAAAGGTTGGAAAAGACCCTTAAGACCATCGAGTCCAACCGTTAACGTAGCACTGCCAAGTCCAACTATACCATGTCTTCGAGCACCATATCTATCCGTTCTTGAAGTACCTCCAGAGATGGAGACTCAACCACTTCCCTGGGCAGCCTGTTCCAATGCTTGACCACCCTCTCAGTGAAGAAGTTTTTCCTAATGTCTAACCTAAACCTCCCCTGGCGTAGCTTGAGGATGTTTCCTCTCGTCCTATCACTCATTACCAGGGAGAAGAGACCAACCCCCACCTTGCTACAACCTCCTTTCCGGTAGTTGTAGAGAGCAATAAAGTCTCCCCTCAGCCTCCTCTTCTCCAGACTAAACAACCCCAGTTCCCTCAGCTGCTCCTCATAAGACCTGTGCTCTAGACCCTTCACCAACTTCGTTGCCCTTCTTTGGACACTCTCCAGCACCTCAATGTCCTTCTTGTAGTGAGGGGCCCAACACTGAACCCAGTACTCGAGGTGCGGCCTCACCAGTGCCCAGTACAGGGGCACCATCAGCTCCCTGCTCCTGCTGGCCATGCTATTCTTGATACAGGCCAGGATGCCATTGGCCCTCTTGGCCACCTGAGCACACTGCTGGCTCATGTTCAGGCGGCTGTCGACAAACACCCCCAGGTCCTTTTCCGCCAGGCAGCTCTCCAGCCACTCTTCCCCCAGCCTGTAGCATTGCATGGGGTTGTTGTGACCCAAGTGCAGGACCCGGCCCTGAGCCTTGTTAAATCTCATGCAGTTGGCCCCGGCCCATCGATCCAGCCTGTCAAGGTCCCTCTGCAGGGCCTTCCTACCCTCCAGCAGATCGACACTTCCACCCAACTTGGTGTTATCTGCAAACTTACTGAGGGTGCACTCGATCCCCTCATCCAGATCATCAATGAAGATGTTGAACAGGACCGGCCCCAGTACTGAGCTCTGGGGAACACCACTGGTGACCGGCCGCCAACTGGATTTGACTCCATTCACCACCACCCTCTGGGCTCGGCCGTCCAGCCAGTTTTTAACCCAGCGTAGAGTGCACCCATCCAGGCCGTGAGCAGCCAGCTTCTCCAGGAGAATGCTGTGGGAGACTGTGTCAAAGGCCTTACTGAAGTCCAAGTAGACAACATCCACAGCCTTCCCCTCATCCACTAAGCGGGTCAAGCGTCATCCCCTTTCTCTCTGCTTGGTCTCTCCACTCTGACCACTGGGAAGAGTGAAGCCCTAGGGCGTGCTGCATGCTTTCTCAGGCTGGAGCTGGACTTGGTTTCTCTCCCGGTTGGCCAAGAAGCTGCTCTGGGCACATGGGCTGCTCTTGGTGAGCTGCTATGATGCTCGGGGAGGGATCGTTCCTCAGGGCCCAGGCTCTCAGGAGGACTGAACCCCTGCAGGGTGAGAGGGACCAGGACACCAGCCTCCCTTGTCCAGCTCCAGCTGTCCCAGGATGCCATCAGACACAGCTCCCCAGATAGCCACGATCTCTGCAAAGCAAGGGAAAGAGGTCTCAGGCCCTGGGCTGGCCAGCTCACAGACTCTCAGCAAGCTCCTTGCCCAGGCAATGACAGATGCTGGTGTACACAAAGAGCCCAGAAAAACACTGCCATGGCTGTGGAGCTGGGCTGTGCCCCACTTTCAGACTGCCAGCTCGCACAGAAAGCTGGCCCTCAATGGCCCCACTTTTGAGGGGACCGAGCCATGCCCAAAGGAGCTTTGATACTCAGGACAGCCCCAGTACCAGGACCTGCACTTCTGGCAGCCACATTGTGTCCCAAGCCCAGTGGGATCCTCAGGCAGGGCTCTCGTGGCAGCCTCCAGCCCTCTCCAGCCACCCCCACAGCCCAGCAATTCCAGCTTTTGACAGCTGACAGCCCTGAGGCGACCCCTCAGGAAGGAGCTCCCCAAACCCTCACCCTTGCTGCAGAGCTGCAGGAGTGTGGGGAACAAGCAGCTCAGCTTCAAGCTGACGGCCATGGTGCAGCAGCCCTCCATCGCGCTTGCTGCTTGCCCTCAGCTCAGGAAAAGGGACACTCTTCCCGCCTCCTCACCCAAAACTCCTCTCTGACCTGCTCCTCTCCTGTCTGTCAGCGAGGGTCCCCCAGCACATCCCTGCTGCCTCCCGACCCTGCTCCCAGCCATGGAGCAGCTCTGTAGGGCAGCGGTGGGGAGCCCCTGAGCGGTGCCCAGCAGCACCCAGGCCTCGCTGGCAAGTGCCGGCACTGCCGTGGCACCGGGGACACCTCCCTGTCATGCAGTGCATCCCCCTGTGACATCAGCCCACATCATCTGAAGGGCCATTATGACACGAGCAGGGAGATGGCACAACAGGGGAGAGAGGCAAGAGATCTTCCCTCTTGTCCTGAGAAACAGGCACCCCCTTTCTCCCAAGTCCTCTGCCAAAAATTGCATCTGCCCCCTGCACCAACACGTCTCTGCTACTGGGAGCCTGTCCGGGCAGGCAGGGTTTGGGGTTGGCTGCAGTCGGGCTGTTTTCAAGAGATGGCATTGAAGGCCTGTGGGATAAAACAGCCCCTCCCATGTTACTGAACACTCGCTGCTTTGTGTCTCTCTCATGGTAGGAGTAGCACATGCCTCACTGCACTGGTTTGGGCTGGGATGGAGTTAATCTTCTTCATGGCAGCCCAGATGGGGCTGTGTTTTGGATCTGTGACCAAAACAGTCCTGATAAAACACGGATGTTTCAGCTGTTGCTGAACAGTGCTTGCACAGCATCAAAGGCTTCTCTGTTCCTTGCTCTGACCCACCTGTGAGTAGGCTGGGGGTGGGCAAGAAGCTGCGAGGGGCCATAGCCAGGACAGCTGACCCCAACAGACCAAAGGGATATTCCGTACCAGATGACATCGTGCTCAGCAATAAAGCTGGGGAAAGAAGGAGTAAGGCGGGGGGGTGGTATGTTTGGGGCTATGATGTTTGTCTTCCCAGCTAATTCCCTCCGATACTGCATACGCCCCTCACCAGGGGTCCACTTGACTTGGTCATTTGCACCATCTTCTTTGAAGGGATGCCTTTCCTTCACGCTCAGCTGGAGCCGACTGTAGGGGAAACTGATAGAGCTGGGGCTTGGGTCTCCGGTTTAGCCACAGTGGCTGCTTGTATGTCTTCAGATGCAGAGACCCTCTCTTCTCCTTGAGGCTGCTGAACAGGGAATGAACAGTGCTCAGTAGGCACAGGCCAGGCCCCAGAACAGTGCGACAATTTGTGTCTCTTTGGCACAGCCAGGCCAGGACATCCTTTTTTTCAAACCTTCTGTCACTTCATTGGGATCCCACACTTGTTCGGGGCTGAAGTCCCAGACCACCGCAGGTGACAACTCTTCCAGGTACCTGCCCATATTCTTCCACATGCCTTCCCACCTATAACCACGCTGCCTTGGGTCATATCCCTATGCTGATATTTCTAGTTGGTTAACCTTTGAAAAAGCAGGAACAATATTCTTGAGAAGCACCAACAGGAGTATTCTGGTTACCCAAGGATGATCAAGATACTGAAGAGTTATTGTAACAAGGGAGAAAATACCTGCCCCACAGAAGAAAAAGGGGAAGGTGACATTCTCTGTTTCCTCCACCGACTGGCTCTCGGAGGAGAAAAGGGAAGAAAAGGAATTGTTCATTGTCTCCATAAGATGGTTCCCAAAATACAGGGAAGGCATCAATGCACAGCACAAATACCAAAGCAGGCTCAAGGCCACTGCTTTTATCATCATCCTTCCAGGCAAAACACCACCAAGTGCTACACAGCACAGCAAAAAAGGCAGCATGGCACGGATCAGATAAACCCATGTCGAGAACAGATAAGTCAACACTGCAACCACAACTGTTAAGCAGATGTCATAATCACAGGTTCCCTCTAATATGCTCTGGTCAAATCTTTTGTTACCCCAGACCCTTTGAGCCCCATGTTGGGCTTAACCCCAGTAGGCAGCTGAGCATCACACAGCCGCTCGATCACTTCCCAGCCCACAGTGGGATGGGGAGAGAATGGGAAGAGTAAAAGTGAAAAAACTCCAGCGTTGAGATAAAGACAGTTTAATAAGAAGAAAAAGAGGAGAATAAAACAAGGAAGAAAAACAAACCCAGGGAAAGTATGTGATGCAAAAAACCCCAAGTGCTCACCACCAACCCGATCGATGCCCAGCCAGGACCTGAGAAACAGCAGCCCCCTGCAAGTATCCCCTCCCCACCCACCCCCGCCACCTCCCCCGTTTGACTGCTGAGCACAACATCCGATGGGCTGGAATACCCCTTTGGTCAGCTGGGGTCAGCGGTCCCAGCTGTGTCCCCTCCCAGCTTCTCGTGCCCCCCCAGCCTGCTCACTGGCAGGGCACTGCGAGAAGCAGAAAAGGCCTCCCTGCCATCTAAGTAAGAACTGCTCAGCAATAAGCAAAACACCCCTGTGATATCAGCACTGGTGTAGGAGCAAATCCAAAGCGGAGCACCATACCAGCTGCAGAGGCAGTTAAAATTAAAGAGGCACCTGCAGATGGAGATACCATTGCAGATCCTGATGCAGAGAGCACGGCAGATGCAGATATCAGTGCAGATTCCATAGCAGGTGGAGACACCGCTGGGGACGCAGATACCACTGCAGACGCAGAGACAATTGCAGGTGCCAACACAGATGCAAACAGCATTGCAGAGGGAGACACCTCTGCAGATACTGATACATGTCCACTCACAGAAGCCATTACAAGTACACGTGCAGATGCAGATACCATTGCCAAGACAGATACAGTTACAGGTACAATTACGGGTACAGCCAGCATATGAGAGACAGATGCTGGTCCCATCAGAAATACAGCTATTAAGAGCATCACAAATACCATCTCAGATACCGATAGCATTACAGACACCCGTTAAATATGCAGATACAATGAGAGTTACCGGCACAAAATATTGGAGATCCTGTTACAGACTCCATTGCAGATGCCATAGCAGATGCACACACCATTGCAGACGTGACTGCAGATGACGATCCCATGGCAGATGCAGACACCATTGCAGAGACCACTCCAGATCACACTGCAGATGCAGATGAGATTTTAGATGGAACTGCAGATGGAGACGCCACTGAAGGTGCTGAGGCCATTGCAGGTGCCATTGCAAATGAAGCATTTGAAGGTGCTGATGCCATTGCAGATACAGGTGCCAACGCAGATACCATTGGAGATACCACTGCAGTGGCAGACACCAGTGCAGAAGCAGATGTTACTGCAGGTGCCATTGCAGACGCAGATACCCATGCAAATGCAGAAATAGTGGCGAATGCCATTGCAGATGCAGATACCACGCAGATGCCACTGCAGTTTCAGTCCATGCTCCGATAGCATTGAAGGTGCCATTGAAGATACCACAGCAAATGCCATTGCAGAGACCACTCCAGATGCAGATACCACTGCAGATGCCATTGCAGATGCAGACAGCATTGCAGATGCAGACGCCATTGCAGATGCAGATACCACTGTAGCAGCAATTCCAGAAGCTCTTAGCAATGTGTATGCCGCTGCACATTCCATTACAGATGCAGATACCACAGCAGGTGCAGATGCCATTGCAGATGGCATTGCAGAATGAATTAGCATTGCAGACACCCTTGCAGATGGCATTGCTGAGGCACAATGCATTCCTCAGAACATCACAGATGGAGATAGCAATGCAAATGGCATTGCAGAGGCACATGCCATTGCAGACGGTGTTGCAGATGCAGCTAGAGTGGCAGAAGAACATCTGATTGCATGAGGATACCATCGAAGACACCATTGCAGATGCTACTGCAGGTGCAGGTATGACCACAGATGCCATTGGAGATGCATGCAAAAATTCAGAGAGAAATGCCATTCCACATGCAGACACCATTGCAGATGCTGTTGCAGATGCAGATGCAGATACCATTGCCGATCCAGATACCGTTGCAGATCCAATACTGCATTCCAGGTGGCACTGAAGAATTGCAGGCACCATTGCAGATGCAGTATCATTGCAGATACAGTAACGGGCCGAAGGATCGGTACAGCTACAGACGCCATTCGAGACACGCATGCTGGCACCATTAGAAATGCAGGTACCAGTATCATCACAGCAACCGACAGAATTACAGACACAGATTCACACTGAACTGCCGATACAATTGCAAATACAGGCACAGAACAGACACCATTCCAGATAAAGGTACAATTACACACACAACTCATGATACAAGGATGGTCTCACATGCAAGTGCACATTCAATTACACCAATGAGCAGCTACAGCAAGTGACGCCACTACCGACTGAGGCACCATGGCAGACAAAGGAACCCTTACACATAAAGGCACTGATACAAATGCAGCTGCCTCTACACACAGATGTGCTGTTACAGGCAGAGGTACAGAGAAATATACAGATAACTACACAGCCAGTCACCGACAGGGAGGTGGATGAGGATGCTGACACAGATACAAAGACGACGGACACGGGTGCAGTTACAGAGACGGACACAAATACCCACAGAGGTACAAGCAGAGACAGAACTCCAGCTCCAGACTCCGCAACACACACAGACGCAATTGCTGATCCAGACACAGCTGGAGGTACGGATACAATTACACTTACAGACAGCATTACACATACAGCTACCACTACACATACCGATAAACAGAGAGAAGGTGCCACTGAACATACCACTGCAGGTGGCATTGCAGGTTCCAACACCAGGGCAGGCACCATTTCAGATGCACGTACCGCTGCTGATAACCCTGCAGATGCCATTGGCAAATAACGCTTCAGGTGCAGGTGCCGCTGGCATTGAAGAAACCATTGCTGATGCTACTGCAGATGCAGAGGCCGTTGCAGATACAAGTGCACATTCAATTGCTCAAAAAAAAGCAGATACAGACGTGACACCATTGCCCACTGAGAATCCACAACAGACCAGGAGGAACCATTACACGTAAAGACATTGATAGAAACACAGCTACCAAAAGCAGCCCCGGGGACCCCAAGGCTGGTCGGCCTCACCTTGCTCCCTGGGAGAATCAAGAACCATGTCCTCCACTATCACCTTCCTGGGCACATTTCTGAGAAGGGGACCGAGAAAAGAGAGCACGGACTGACCACCAAAGATGCCACTGAAGATGCAGCAGCCCAGGCAGAGGCAGATCCCATTGCAGAGACCATTCCAGAGAACACTGCAGGCGTAGATGAAATTTCCGATGGAACTGCAGATGGAGATGCCATTGAAGATGCTGGTGCCATTGTAGGTGCTAGTGCAAATGCAGATATCTTGGAGAGTGCTGATAGCCAAGAGCAATGCAAATCCCATGGCAGATTCCATTTCAGACGCAGCTGCCATAGCAGATGCAGAGACCATTGCCTATGGCATTGCAGAATGAATTGGCATTGCAGAGACCACGGCAGATGCCTTTGCAGAGGCAGATGCTGTTCCAGAACTAAATACTTCTGAAGAAGCCGAGACCACTGCAAATGCAGGTACCATGGCAGACACCTTTCAAGGTGGCAGCGCCGTTGCAAGCAGCCTTGCAGATGCAGTGTCATTGCAGATACCCCTGCAGATGAATATAGCATTGTGGGTACCGCTTTATACTCAAATACCATTGCTTGCACCGCAGCAGATGGCGGTGCAGAGAGCTGCAGGTAGCATAATCTCAGCACGCGTCACCGCCTCCACTGATGCCATTGCAGATGCTCACATCATAGCACGAGCAGATGCAGTATCAACGCAGATGCTGTGTTAGATAGCATTGCAGATGCAGGGACGGAGGCAGATGCAAAGGACATTACAGATGCTATTGCATTTCACATACCTGCACACAGACCGTTGCAGATGCCATTCCAGGTGCAAATACGATTGCAGATAGCGTTGCAGGTGAACATACGATTGCAGATGGAGATGTAGATGCCATTGCAGCAGAAGGTATCATTGCAAAGGCTATTGATGATGCAGGGAGCACTGCTGATGCCAGAGCAGTTACAGATACCATTGCGGATGTAGGTACCATTTCAGATGCAGATACCATTGCAAATGGCATTGCAGATTAAAATACCATTGCAGAAACCATTGCATAGACCTTTGCAGATGCACATCACGTTCCCGGTAACGCGGCAGGTGCAGACACCAAAGCAAAGACCATTGCAGATGCAGACGCCATTTCAGATGCAGATACCACTGTAGAAACCATTGCAGAAACCATTGCTGATGCAAAGTCAGGTGAAGACAAAATAGGGGATGCCGACGCCGTTGCAGATGCAGGTATCACTGAAGATGCAGAGGCTACAGCAGACACTCACAGCATTACAAATGCCGTTGCAGCTGCAGATACCTTTGCAGCTGCAGATAGCATTGCAGATGCTGAGGCCATTGCAGATGCCGTTGCAGATGCCGTCGCAGGTGACATTGCAGATACCATCGACAATGCCATTTCATATACACCTACGGATACCAATACCATTAGAAATATACTGATGCAATTACAGATACAATTGCCGATACAGTGGCACATACAGACAGAACTGCACATGCAATCACAGATGCAAGATGAGCCACAGACACAAGTACACATTCAGTTACACCTATAGATACATGTACAGACACTGATCTCATTCCTGGTAGGGGTACCATTACACATCCAGGTAGTGATACACATACCACTGAAGACACAGGGAGTATCTACATCTGCACTGGTATCTGCAAAGGCATCTGCACCTTCAACAGCATCTCCATCAGCAATTGCATCCAAAATTGTATTTGCTTCTGCAATGGCATCTGCAACAGCGTCTGCATCTGCAATAGCATTGGCAATGTTATCAGCAATGGTTTCTGCATCTTCAGTGGTGTCTACATTGGAGAGTTGAAGATGACAGCACAGTTGCACCCACAGCATTCCAGATGCAGATACCTTGGCAGATGGCACTGCAGGTTCAAACACCAGGGCAGGCACCATTTCAGATGCACGTACCGCTGCTGATAACCCTGCAGATGCCATTGGCAAAGCAAATAACACTGCAGATGCAGGTACCACTGCCACTGCAGAAACCATTGCTGATGCCACTGATCCCATTGCAGATATCGGCAGCATTGCACTTACCCAGGCAGGTACCAATACCATTGCAGATGCCTCTACCACTACTCTTACAGCTCCTGATACCAGTACAGAGACTGCGATATCATTACAGGCAGTCACACCCATACCCAGACCGTCAGCGGTACAGAGACCATTAGGGATAGCCGTGCTGATACTATTGCAGCTAGCGAGAGAATGACTCACGCGCATACAGAAACCAAATACACAGACACCTACAGAAACCGTTGCGAGTCCATGTGCAGGTACAGGTACCATTCCCTATGCAGGTACACTTACAGGCACAGTTACAGGCACAGACAGAAATACCAGTAGGGGCACAGATACTACTGGCACCATCACCACCACAGGCACCACCACCATCATCCATACCACTGCAGAAACTAGTATAATTACAGATACAGATGCCCATGGAATTTCAGATACAATTGCAGATACAGGCACATAATCCATAAAGTCCCAGATACAACGGCAGGTAAAGATATAATTAAACAGTACAGAAGTGCACTCCCGGGCACCATTACACGTGTACCACCGCAGATGCAATTACAAGTACAGATACAATTGCACATAGAAGTACAGATACAATGAGAGTCCATTCTCCAAGGGACAGAGTTACCATTCCAAGTTAAGCTATTGAGACAATTACAACTGTAGATTCAGATACAGGTACTATTACACATGCAGGTACTCCTACAGTTACCATTACAGACACCGATACTAACATAGAGACACCAATACCCACACCTGCAATTGCATCTGAAATGGTATCTGCATCTGCCTTTGTAACTTCAATGGAATCTGCATCTCTTCTGGCATCTGCAACAGCACCTGCAGTTGTCCCTGCATCTGCAGTGATTCCTGCAGTGACACCCGCCTCTGAAATACTACCTGCATCTGCAATGTTATCTGCAATGGCATCCGAACCTTCGATCGTATCTGCATCTGCAACACTATCTGCAATGGTATCTGCACCTGCAACGCCATCTGCACTGGAGAGTTGCAGACAACAGTACGGTTGCACACACAGCATTGCAGATGCAGATACCTTCGTAGATGCCACAGCAGATTCAAATCCTGGTAGGGCGCAGGAGGAGAAGACACCACGGCCACAGTGGAGAGGAGAGACCCGGCAATGCCCCTCCAGCCTGCTGCCGGCCTAGCAGCAGCTCCAGCTGAAGGGACCTCACAAACACCCACCCAGCCACAAGCCGGCTGCTGGCCTATCACCTGCAGGGACAGAAGTGACCTCACAAGCAACTTCCAAGCCACGGGCCTGCTCCTACCCTATCAGCACCTCCGGCAGAAGTGACCTCACCAGCCCCGCCCCAGCCCTCCCCTCGCTGCTGGCCCCTTGCCTGCCCCCCAACCGGCCTCTCCTCTGCCCCCCAGCTCCCTCCTCTCTGCGCTGTCACTGGCAGGCACTGAGCACCTCACTGCCACCTGCTGCTCCTGACCAATCAGCTTCCTCCCACGCAAGTGACCTCACCGCACCCCAGCAATGTCACCTTCCACCCCGCTCCCCCATCCCCTCTCCTGGCCTCTGCCTCCGGCTCTCACAGTCCCTGCCCTCCTCCTGCCTCCCCAGGGGCCGAGGAGCTCAGAGCTGGGGGAAGGGGGCACAGCGCTGCTCAAGAAACCTTCTGCTGGGGATTCGCAGGTTGGGTCCTGCTCGTAAAGGAGGCACGCTCGTCTCTGTGAGGAAGAAAACACCCTCCTGACCACTGCAACACTCTTACTCCCAGCCCACACTGCCTTTGTTGGGGAGGGACCAAAGAAATCCCTTCATTGCCTCCGACACTCAAACGGCTCCAACACGGACCCGACTAGAGCTGTTCCGACCCTGTTGCAGAAGCGGGTAAGGAGCCACCGACAACCGCAGCGTCTGTATCTCCAGACCCCGCTGCAGAACACGCTCTGCCCTGGCTCTTTGCAGAGACGCCGCTTCCTCAGCAGCGGGGGACGGGCGTGAGCCAGGCAACGCAGAAAACAGTAAAAGCAGGGGCAGCCAGTGCTATTGCTCAGCATGCTCCCGCTGCCCCGGGGGCTGGGAAATGGAGCAGCCAGAGCATACAGGGGCATCTGATTGCAAAAATCAAAAGTAAAAAGAAAAAAACCAAACAACTTTGGGAATCTGAAGTTCTGGTCAAAATGACACCTTCTCTCTTAATCCAAAATAACCCCGTCCATGTTTGCTTTCTTCCCAAAAGGTGAAATATAAACAGAAAAATAAATAACTAAAAAGAAGCCAAGAATATTATGCAGTGCAGATTATATTCCAAGATTTAGTAACTTGTAACTTGTAGGCAGACGCAGATGCCACTGCAGATGCAGATACCATTGCAGCTACCACTGGAGATGTAGACACCATTTGAGATGCCATTTCAGCTGCAGATACCATAACAGATTAAGGTTACACGTCAGAGGCAAATGCCACTGCAGAGGCAGATACAACTGCAGAGGCAGGTACCACTGCAGATGAAGATACCATTGCAGTTATCGTTGCACATAGCATTATGCCAAACTTTTTATGTAATCCAAGATTTTGTAACTTGCATCCAAGCTCGTTGCTCCCGAGAATCTTCTGCTCCATCTTCTCCCCCGTCTCCATCTGCCATCAGCCACAGAAGGAAGTCTCTCTCAAGGGCTTGAGTAATTTGACCAGAAGAAAGCACGAAAATGCGCTTCTGTATTAAGGAGGAAGGGCAGGAACTTGGCAGTCATTTCCATTTTGTTACAATCACAAGGGATTACCATCCTTGCTAGCAGAGATTCCCTTTGCCAGAACCAAATGACATCTCTCAGGAGAAGTCAGCTGTCTTAACTCTTGACTGTTTCCTCACTTTCCCCCCCTTTTTGGAGCTGGGCCAGAGCCCCCTCAACCTCAGCAATCGCTCTGGAGTTAAGCAACAGTAACATCGAGTTTCTAACGTTGACTCCTTGCTGCCTTGCTCTGGTAATCCTTCATAACCATGCAGAAGGACTCTCCAAACTGGGACCTCTTTGTCTTGCCAGCCAAAACTCTTTTATTACAATACGGATTCCTCCTCCATGCTCTACTGCTGCAAACCAGCCACTTAATTCACAGCAATACAAAAGCAGCTCTTCTCAGGAAAAACAAAACCAACACACAATAAAACTCCCCAAACCAACCCAAACCCAACAAGAAAACTACAGCTGACCAGAAATGTTAGTTTTCAAACTGGCTTTGTTTGAAAGCAAAAACACTCTGCCCAGCCACGAATGTAAAGGAATAGGCTGATGAACAGTGAATAATTATCATTTTAAAGGTGGATAATTATTATCATTATAATGCTGACAAATTTTATTATAAATAACATTGTATTATTTTAAATCAATATCATCATAAAGAAGAAGCCTTGCCTTTTCTGTTGACTGCTAATGGGGTATCGCCCTTATCAGTCCCTGACTCCTTGGAAATCATGACTGCATGTGTACCACTACTTAGCTTACTAGGTAGGAGGATGGTGTTTTTTTTTTATTTCAGAGCATTGCAAGGATTCATTTAGGACGTCACCATAATGAAAATGGCCAGGCTAACTGCTTGACTTGTGACCGCACCAGGTACAGAAGGAAAATGCTGCCAGGTTTGTCCTCTTGACCAGACATCTAACCACGCAGGGTGACCAGAGCAGGACGGCTTCCATGAAAGATACCTGGGGTTTGCTGCTCACCTGGACGCTATTGCTGCTCACATCCCCCTTCCCAACTCCTCTCCGGCTGCATTCTACTTCAACAGGGCACAGCATTGCTAAACATGGTCATTTTGAGCTGAAAGAGGCACAAGCCATGCCTAAAAAGAAGCAGCCTTGCTAATTTCACAGTTAATGTCACAGCAGACTGCGGAGCAGTTCCTGTGTGCGTCTACCCTGGTTTTGCATCAGAAAGTGATTTTGCACATGCGATGCCTTGCAACAGGGCTTTGGAGCCTGGCTTTGCCTCATACCTCTCCTTCTGCTTGCTGGCCAGGGCTCCTCCTGGCTCTGCCAGGGCAGAGAGTAAAGCGGGGGACTCTTAGGAGGCGCATCTGTCTGGCATCCACCTCTATTCCACACTCTCCAAGCTCTTCTGAGTGCAGCTATGGAAAGCAAAAGCATGAGGAATGACACATGTTGGGGTTGGCTGAGCTTTAAAAATCATGCCTACACCTGATGATGCAGTAGGGCAAACTTGATCCAAAGAATGTGCAGCAACATGGGGACTTCTGGGAAGTAAACAAGGAAAAACTACACCCCAACAGAAAATGGACATCGGTTGTCTCCATTGGCCCTCTGAGGTCATGTGCTCTGCGACCCTTGCTGCCCTCCTTGGGAAGGACTCCTAAAATGGCATGCCCCTCAGAAGACGTCAGACCACTAGGTCTCCACATGAAGAAGAACAAACGGTTCCTGGTTGAGTCAGTGGTGACAAGGCAAATGCAATAGAAAGACACTGACAGCCTAGCTGCTAACCATCCGTGATGAAAACACATCTCTTTCTTCATCACCTGATCCTCCTCAGAGGGAAAACCACAAGAGGGAACACAGAATCCACTGGGTCAGGATAACCATGTTCTCTTTCTACCCCTGCCAGAAGTGCCCTTGAAACAGCGCATCTGAAACACATCTACTTCATTTGCATTGTACCCATCTCCTACAGCAGAGCTAAGAAACCTTCCTCAGAAAAATCACAGACTCATAAACCAAGGGCTACTGAGTACACAAGATGATCTGCACTTGTCAGTGGGAAGGGCATGAGACCAAGACTTCCACACCAGACGAGGTCAAGTGCTATGTCAGTGCTGTGGAGAAAAGCCTCTGTGCAGCTGGGCAGCAGTGTGGGAATGCTCACAAACCTCAGGCCATGTCTGATGAGCGTCTAAAAGGAGTAAAGCAGCTCTGGCTTGCTTTGGCTCCCAAACTGTGTGCTGAAACCTGAGGAAAAGTCACTGAACCCCTGGAAAAAGGTCACCCTCCTCAGCCACGTTTGTTAGTGTTAAAAGTGACAAATTAGAGGGCGTTATAAGGGCAAGGATTAGAGAACTTTAACCAGAGGTGATGCTCCAAACTGCATCAGAAATTGAAGGCAGTAGGTGCAGCTGGATCCACGAGTTATTGATTTTAGATGCAATTAAAACCTCTTCAGCATCCTACCTGTCTACACATCATAGAATCACAGAAAAACCTTGAGATGGAAGAGACCCATAAGGATCACCGAGTCCAAATCCCTACTCCTATACCTGCAAGGTACAGAGCATGGACCTGCCTCCAACACTGATAAAACTCCTCGGGTGGATTCCCTGGGGGAGTCTGGGGCTGCTCCCTGTGAAATTCCATGGTCTCCAGGGGAGGCCAAAACATTGCAGAGCTGCCTGCGAGAGGTCCAGAACAGCTACCAGGCATGGACCTGCCCCCAACATACACAATGCTCTTCGGGTAGCTACTCTAGAAAAGTCTGTGGCTACTGCCTGGGAATTCATCTGTCTGCAGAGGAAACCAAAATGCTCCTGAGATGCCTGGGAGGAGTATCGGGCAGCTACCAGGCATGGACCTGCCTCCAACGTTGACAAAATGCCTCAGGGAGCTTTCTTGGAGGATTCAGGGGTTGCTACCTGGGAATTCCTCCTTCTGCAGAGGAGGCCAAGACACCCCTGGAGAATCATAGAATTGTTTAGGCTGGAAAAGACCTTTAAGATCATCAAGTCCAACCATTGACCTAGCACTGCCAAGGCCACCACCATCCAGGAGATGCCTGGGAAGAGTCCTGGGGAGCTACTGGGCATGGACTTTCCCCCAACATACACACTGCTGTTCAGGCAGTTACCTTAGAATAGTCTGGGGCTGCTACCAGGGAATTCCCCAGTCTCCAGAAGAAACCAAAGTGCTCCTGGAGATGCCGGAGAGGAGTCCTGGGGAGCTGCAGGGCATGGACCTGCCTTCAATATGAAGAAAGCTCTTCAGGTAACTAGAGAGGACTCTGGGGCTGCTACCTGAGACTTCAGCTGTGTCCAGGGAAGGCCAAAACACTCCCAAGCTGCCTGAGAGGTGTCCCAGCAAGGTACAAAGCATGGACATGCCTCCAATATCGACAAAACACCTGTTCTAGCAACCTTGGAAGAGTCTGGGGCTGCTCACCAATGAATTCATCCATCTCCTGAAAAGGCCAAAACATTCTGGAGCTGCCTGGGAGAGGTCCCGGGGAGCTACAGAGCATGACCGGCCTCCAACATACACAATGCTCAGTAGCATAGCTACCTTTGAAGAGTCTCGGGCTCCTGCCGGAGAATTCATCCATCTCCAGAGGAGGCCAAAACACTTGTGCAGATGCCTCGGAGGAGTCCCGGGGAGCTACCAGGCATGCACCTGAGTCCTACATGAAGAAAACTTTTCAGGTAACTACCGAGGAGGAGTCTGTGGCTGCTACCCAGAAAATTCAGCCATCTCCAGGGAAGGAAAAAACACTCCCAGGCTGCCTCAGAGGAGTCCCAGCAAAGTACTGAGCATGGACTTGCCTCCAACATTGAGAAAACTCCTCGAGTGGATTCCCTGGAGGACTCTGGGGCTGCTCCCTGTGAAACTCCCCGGTCTGCAGGGGAGGCCAAAACATTCCGGAGCTGCCTGAGAGGAGTCCAAAGGAGCTGCGGGGCATGGACCTTCCCCCAGCACACACAATGTTCTCTGGGTAGCTACTTGCAGAAGAGTCTGGGGCTGCTACCTGGGAATTCAGCTTTCTCCAGCACAGGCCAACACAATCCTGGAGATACCTGGGTAGAGTCACAGGGAGCTACCAGACACGGACCTGCCTTCAACAGGAACAAGACTATTCAACAAAATACCTAGGAGGGTTACTGGGCTACTACCCAAGACTTCAGCCACCTCCAGAGGAAGTGAACACACTCTTGGTGATGCCTAGGAGGAATCCTGGGGAGCTGCCAGGCATGGACCTGCCTCCAACATGGACAAACAATTAAATTAGCAGCCTAGGAGGAGTTTGGGGCTACTACCCATGACTTCAGCTGTCTCCAGATGAAGCCAAAACACTCTTGGAGATGCCTGAGAGGAGTTCCAGAGAGATATCGGCCATTGACCTGCCTTCAATATGAAGAAAGCTCTTGGAGTAAGTAACTAGGAGGACTCTGGGGCTCCTACCCGAGACTTCAGCTCTATCCAGGGAAGGCCAGAAAACTCCAAAGCTGCCTGGGAGGACTCCCAGAAAGCTACAGGGCATGGACCATCCCCCAACAGTGAAAACACTCCTTGAGTAGATTCCTTGGAGGAGTCAGGGGCTGCTACCTGTGAAATTCAGCTCTCTCCAGGGAAGACCAAAACATTCTGCAGCTGCCTGGGAGGAGTCCCAGGGAGCTACCGGGCTTGCACCTGCCTCCAACATGGACAAAACGCTTCGGGTAGCTACCGTGCAGGAGTCTGGGGCTGCTGCCTGGGACTTCAGCTTTCCCCAGAGGAGGCCAAGACAATCCTGAACGTGCCTGGGAGAATTCCCACCCAGCTACTGAGCACAGACCTTCCCCCAACATACACAATGCTCTTTGCATAGCTACCTTCAAAGAGCCTGGGGCTGCTGCAGGGAATTCACCTGTCTCCAGATGAAGCCAAAACACTGGACATTGGAGATGCCTGGAAGGAGTCTCGGGGACCTTCTGGGAATAAACCTGCCTCACACATGAAGAAAACTCTTCAGGGAACTACCTAGGACGAGGCTGCGGCTGTTACTGAGGACTTCAGCTGTCTCCAGGCAAAGTCCAAACACTCCAAAGCTGCCTGGGAGGAGTCTCAGAGAGCTACAGGGCATGGAACTGCCTCCAACAGAGGCAAAACTCTTTGCGTAGCTTCCGTGGGGGAGTCTGAGGCTGCTACCTTCAGAATTCTGCCATCTCCAGGGGAGGCCAAAACATTGTAGAGCTGCTTGGCAGTCCCTGGGAAGCTACCAGGCATGGACCTGCCTTCAAGTTCAAGAAAACTCCTCAACTAACAACCTTGTAGCGTCTGGGTCTGCTACCTGCAAAATTCAGCTGTCCCCAGGGAGGCCGACACAGTCCTAGAGATGACTGGGAAAATTCCCAGGGAGCTACCAGGCATGGACCTGCCCCCCACATGAACAAAACCTTTCAGGTAACCATACAGGCGTCATATGTGTCTTCTATCCAGGACTTCAGCTGGCTCCAGGGAAAGGCAAAACACTCCCATGCTGCCTTGGAGGACTCCCAGAGGTCTACCGAGCATGGGCCTGCCTCCAGCATACACAAAACGCCTTGGGTAGCTACCTTGGAAAAGTCTGGGATGGCTACCTGCTCAATTCAGCTGTCTCCAGGGGAGGCCAAAACATTCTGGAGATTCCTCCGAGGATTCCTGAGGAGCTATCAGGCATGGCCTACCTCCAAGACAAAGAAAACTCTGCAACTAACTAACCAGGAAAGTTGTGGTGCAGCTACCTGGGGCTTTAGCTGTCTGTAAAGAAAATGAAAACACTCCGTTAGATGTATGGGAAAAGTCCTGAAGTAAAAACAGGAATGGACCTGTCCCCAGCATGCACAATGCTCTTTGGGTAGCCACCTTAGAAGATTCTGGGGCTGCTACCTGGGAATTCACTTGTCTCCAGAGGAAACCAAAAGACTCCGGGAAATCCCTGGAGGAGTTCCAGAGTGCCTCCGACATGCACCAAACTCTTCAGCTATCTCCCCTGGTGCAGGCTGGGGCTGCTACCCAGGACTTCAGCTCCCTCCACAGCAGGACAAAACACTGGGGCAGATGCCTGGGAGGAGTCCTGGGGAGCTCCAGGGCATGGACCTGCTTCCCATTCCTATCAGCACTCAATGGCAGAGCATCAATCAATAGGATGGCAGCAGTCAGTAAAAGCAGCAAGCAATCATATAGCAACAACCAATCCTTTAGGAATAAGCAACAGAACAGCAACAACCAGGTTATTAAAAAGTTGTCATTAGGCAGGGAATTTATTCTCCAAATAGCAGCAGATATACTGATGATGGATTACTTATATGGAGATATGTGCATAAAGTGAATTAGACAGATTCCAGAAAGGGCCAAAGCATCATCCCAGAGGGGAGGACAAAGCGATCCCACAGGTGACCCAGCCATCCCTGAGGTGGGTGGATAAACCTAACTGACTCCAAAAGGGGAAACAATAATGTGATAGACAGAGTCTCACTTCCGAGATGATCTGGAGGTGCCTGGACTCTCGGTCCCCAGCTGTGCTGCAAAGCGCCCAGCTGCACGTTTCAGGGATGCTTTCGATCGCCAGGCTCACAGCTCCCGGGCTCGCAGGAAGGTTCTTCTGCTCGGGCATTTCCCTTTCTAAGCAGTCACCTTTATGGCTGCTCACACCTGCCCGCTCCAGCCCTATCAGCTCCTCAGGCACCAGTGACCTCACAAGCACCTGCTCAAGCCAGGGGCCTGCTCCTGCCCTATCAGCTCCTCAGACACCAGTGACATCACAAGCACCTGCACAGCAGAAGCGTCCTCACTGCCAACACCCTGAATTGGCAACAATTCGGGCACAGGGGATGATGGGTCAGGTCATTTGTTTTGGTGTTCTCATAAAACCTGGGGCATGTGTTTTAGCTGTTCCTCAACTCTTTTTCTCTTTTCTTCACATTCCTCGCCAAAAAGAGAAGAAAAAGCCAAGGAGTAACAGCATCCGGACGTTTTGAATGCTCTGCTAATACATGAGGTTTCCAACAAGCGTGCCAGGGGAATAGGCGCAGCCAGCTGGAAGGTGCAAGGCACACACCGGCAGTGTGCAACGAGGCATGGCCAGTGCCCATCGGCACCCTTGTTCTGACAGACGGCCATCGCTGCAGACAAGTCTGCTCAGTCAGAGCAAAAAATGACGGGCTGGGTCCTAAAAATGCCACTTTGGAGGCTGAAACTGAGGCTTTGGAAAGTAAAAATGTGTCTTTGGACTCCAAAAAGGAGACTTCTCAAACTAAAACTGAGCCTCTGGATCACAGAAATGAGGCTTTCTGCCCTAAAAATGAGGCTTTCTGCCCTAAAACTCATAGAAGCATAGAATGCTTTGGGATGGAAGGGACCTTTAAAGGTCTTCTAGTCCATCCCCCCTGCAATGGGCAGGGACATCTTCAACTAGATGAGGTTGCTCAGAGCCCCATCCAGCCTGGCCTTGAATGTTTCCAAGGCTGGGGCATCTGGGCAACCTGTTCCACTGTTTCACCACCCTCATCGTGAAAAATTTGTTTCTGGTGTTTAGTCTAAATCTACCCTCCTTTAGTTTAAAACCATTCCCCCTTGTCCTCTCGCAGCAGACCTTTCTAAAAAGACCATCCCCATCTTACTTGCAGGCCCCCCCTTAAGTATTGAAAGGCTGCTATAAGGTCTCCCCACAGCCTTCTCTTTGCCAGGCTGAACGACCCCAGCTCTTTCAGCCTTTCCTCATAGCAGAGGTGTTCCACTCTCTAATCAGTTTTGGGGCCTCCTCTGGACCCGCTCCAACAGGTCCATGTCCTTCCTGAGCTGAGAACTCCAGAGCTGGACGCAGTAAAAAATGAGGCTTTAGACCCTCAAAATTAAACTGTGAGCCCTGAAGAAAGGCTATGGGTAAGAAAAGAGAGGTTTGGACCCTACCAAGGAGGATTTGGGCCCTCAAAATGAGGCTTTGGGGACCACAAGGGGCTCAAAGCGTTAGAGTAAATGGGCTTACATCAGGCTGGTGGACAGTCACCAGTGGGGTTCCCCAGGGCTCCATTTTAGGGCCAGTGCTCTTTCATGTTTTTAGGAATGATCCAGACACAGGAGTTGAAGCTACATGAAGTCAATTTGCTGACGATCCTAAAGTAGGAGGAGCTGTGGTCTCCCTCGAGGCTAGAGAGGCCTTCCAGAGAGATCTAGATAGACTCGAGAGCTGGGCCATCACCAACCGTACAAAGTTTATCAAGAACAAGTGCTGGATTCTCCCCTGGGACGGGGTAATCCTGGTTATCCACACAAACGGGGGAACAAGAAGCTGGAGAGCAGCCCTGCCGAAAGAGATCTAGGGGTTTGGGTTGATGGCAAGTTGAACAGGAGTCAACAGCGTGCCCTGGCAGCCAAAGGGGCCAGCCGTGTCCTGGGGTGCATCAAGCACAGCACCACTAGCCGGTCGAGGGAGGCGACTGTCCCACTCTACACTGCCCTGGTGCAGCACCACCTCGAGCGCTGGGTGCAGTTTTGGGCGCCTCAGTATAAGAAGGACATCAAACTAGGAGTGTGTCCAGAGGAGGGCAACCAAGATGGTGAAGGGTCTCGGGGGCAAGACTTAGGAGGAGCGCCTGAGGTCCCTTGGTGTGTTCAGCTTGGAGAAGAGAAGGCTGAGGGGTGACCTCATTGCAGTCTACAGCTTCCTCAGGGGGGGGCAGCGGAGGGGGAGGTGCTGATCTCCTCTCTCTGGTGACCAGTGACAGGACACGAGGCAACGGAATGAAGCTGTGTCAGGGGAAGTTCAGACTGGACATTAGGAAAAGGTTCTTCACTGAGAGGGTGCTCGGTCCCTGCAACAGGCTCCCCAGGGAAGTGCTCACGGCACCAAGCCTGTCAGAGTTCAAGGAGCGTCTGGCCGACGCTCTTAGTCATATGGTTCAGTGTTAGGTAGACCGGGGAGGAGCAGGGAGTTGGACTCGATGATCCTCAGGGGTCCCTTCCAACCTGACATATTCTGTGGTGCTGTCATTCTAAGGCAGCGGCCTGCTCCTGGTCTGAAACCTCCGCAAGCCCCTGTGGAAGCCACCTGCATGCTCCTGCCCTAATGCCTAGAGAAACACCCCTTAACTCACAAGGGCCTTCGCAGGCCAGGTGAATTCTCCTGCCCTATCAGCTCCTTGGCCACCAGTGACAACATAAGCAGCAGCACAAACCAGGTGCCTACTTGTTCAGCCACCAGTGACATCACCAGCACCTGCACCAGCCAGCTGTCTGTTCATACCTAATCAGCTACTTAGCCACCAGTGACATCACAAGCAGCTGCACAAGCCAGGTGCCAGTTCCTAACCTATCACCTACTCAAGCACATATGACATCACAAGCACCTGCACAAACCAGCTGCATGCTCCTGCCCTACCAACTACTCGGCCACCAGTGACCACAGAAGCTGCTGCCCTGGGCAGGGACCTGCTCCTGAACTAGCATCTGCTTGCCATCATGTGACATCACGAGCACCTGCTCAAGCCAGGGGCCAGCTCCTGCCCTATCACTTAATCACGCACCGATGACCTCACAAGCAGCTGCACAACCCAGCGGCTGGCCCTTGCCCTCACACCTCCTCCACCACCTAGGACAACACATGCACCAGCACAAGCCAGGGGCCTGTTCCTAACCTCTCACCTACGCAAGCACTTATGACATCACCAGCACCTGTGGAAGCCAGGTGCATAGGCCTGGCCTGTCAGCTACTTAGCCCTCAGTGACATCAGAGGCAGCTGTACAAGCCAGGTGCCTGCTTCTGCCCTATCACCTGCTCAGCCACCTATGACATCACATGCACCTGCAGAAGCCAGGAGATTCCTCCTGCCCTAGTAGCTACACCCGCCACTGACGGCACAGGCACCTGCACAAGCCAACTGCCTCCTCCTGCCCTATCCCATAGGCAGGGAACCATGACAACACAAGCACCGTTACAAACCAGCCGTCCCTTCCTTCCCAGTCCCATACTCAGACAACAGCTACCTCACAAGCACCTGCACCAGCCAGGGGCCCGCTCCTGCCCCATCCCCTACTCAGGCACCTCGCACACCATAAGCACTTGCACACAGGAGGGGCCTGCTCCAGCCCTAGCCCCTGCTCACGTACATGTGGCATCCCAAACACCTGCACAGCCCAGCGCCATGCTCCTGCCCCGACAGCTACAGAGCTGCCAGGGACAGCGCAGGTCCTGCCCCTGCCCTATCACCTCTTCAGGCACAGGAGAGATCGCAAGCACGTGAACAAGCCAGGGGATTCCTTCTGCTCTATCACCTACTTATCCACCTGGGAAATCACAGAATCACAGAATGTCCTGAGTTGGAAGGGACCCACAAGGATCATCGAGTCCCACTCCTGTCCCTGCACAGGACAACCCCAAAACTCACACCCTATCTCTGAGGGCGTTGTCCAAATGCTTCTTGAATATTGTCAGCCTTGGCGACGTGACTGCCTCCAGGGTCAGCGTGTCCCAGTGCTCCACCCCCCTCTGCGTGAAGAACCTTTTCCTAACATCCAACCTAAACCTCCCCTGCATATCTTCCTGCCGTTCCCTCGGGTTCTGTCATTGGTCGTCAGGGAGAAGAGATCAGCGCCTGCCCCTCCTCTTCCCCTTGTGAGGAAGCTGCAGGCCGCGATGAGGTCTCCCCTCAAATCACAAGCAGCTGCTCAAGCCAGGGGCCTGTTCACAACTTATCACGTACTCTGGTGCCTATGACCTCACTAGCATCTGCACAAGCCAGGGGCCTGCTCCTGCCCTATCAGCTCCTCAGACACCAGTGACATCACAAGCACCTCCACAGCAGAAGCATCCTCACTGCCAACACCCCAACTTTTCCCCCTCCATCTCCATCTCTGTCTCCCATCTCCCCCTGCTCTCCCCTCTCCCACGCACCTTCCTCACCCACTCCACCACCTCCCACTGCCTCTGGCTGCCTCTGGGTTCGGGTGGCAGATGTTACCTCGCAAGCATTGTCCCAGACGGGTCACCTGCATCTCCTTCTCATCTCCTTCTGCTCTCATCATCACTGCACCAGTTGTTTGATGCGCTTTTGGACATCATGGGCCCTTCCGTCCTGCCTCCCTCCTGCTGTTAAATGCTGTTCCTGTACCTGGGAAGAGTGCAAAAGAAACCCTCAGCACCCGCAATGTTCCAGCCAAAGCTGTGAACAGGCACGCTTACAGCCCTGGGCAGGTTTTATCCATTTGCCTGGTGCGGCTCGGGGAAGAGGTGGGAGCGCTGCCAGTGGGCAAGCAGCCCTTCGCCAGCAGCGCACGGGGAAGCCCAGCAGCTGCCAGCTGCGGGAGGTGCCCAGGCCGTGGCAGCTGTGTGGCCTCGACGGGACACGTCCCCGTGTGGCCCTGTGTCACAATGGGGCAGTGATGCGGCACCCATCCGGTGCTTGTGAGCTCACCTGGCCAGGCCTTGGGATCCTGAAAAGCGGGCCAGCAAAAGCCAGTTGGGCTGAGCTGGCCTTCGGGATAACTTGGCTCCTCCCTTTGCTACTTGCTTGCCTACTTTTTTCCGACCATTTATCGTTTACTGCCCACTTCTCCTCAACTTCCATCCTCTTTCAAAGGTAATTATGATTTGACTTTCAGGACAGATCATAGAGTAGGTAAATAGGGGATAAAAGTATAGGCTGGTCTATACCTTCTGAGCCATAGGCTGAGCTGTTACACCTTTACAGGCTGCCCAGGGCTACGGCTAGAGTTCCTATTTGCTAACTCTTCTTTCTTCACCATATCCTAGCATAGGTTAAGTAGCAGGGTGGCAGTGTAGTCTGAGGCATTGAGCTCAGCCTAGAATGACAAGAATCCCACCCTGAATGATGTGGTAGCAAGGGAGACAGAAAAGGAGCACGGCAAAGGCAGCCGTTAAAGTAGCGGCTGAAAGCCGGTCCCACCTGCGTACAAGCTGGGAAAGTGCGGGCTGGAGACCAGAGGGCTCTGCTGCTAACGCCAGCAGCAGGTAAGCAGCAGGTCCTCTTCAGAGAAGGTGACACGCAATGCAGCCTTGCAAAAGGGCCTTGGCAATTGCTGTCAACTGGAGTCCGGTGACAGGGACAGCAGGGCCATCAGCCTGCAGCTCTGCAGCAGTTACAAGCACCACTGAAAGACTTTTGATGGCAGATGCTGTTCTGTGGGTTACATTTGGGGTTCTTGGAAACATTTTGTTCAGCTACAATTATTTCTTTGTGATCAGGTGACGGGATTGGCGCTGATCTTCTCTTTCTCGAGCGTGTCCTGACATCCTTTGTCACCCAAAGCTTTCCCCTCTGTTCCTGGGAGAAGCCATGGCCACAATGGGGAACGACTCTGGTGAGTAACGCCTTCACCAGCAGGCTTGGACTTTGTGAATCCCCAAAGGCAACAGACGTGGCGGGTGCCCCATCCCTGAATGCTGATGTGCTGACAACCTAGAGGGAATTCAGGGCGTTTCCTGGTAGCAGCCAGACTCACCCAGGTGTTTGCGATTAGACAAAGGAAAAATGCGTGTGGTCACTCCTCTGCCACTATGTACAAGACTTGGAAAGATGACATTGCTCCTAGAAAGGTCTGACATCAGTAGAGTTACCTTCTGGGCTAGGGACTTGCTTCTTTTCATCAAGTTACAATCAGGAAAAGGGAAGACTTGACCTGATAAGCCAGCTCAAGAGTCTAGAGGGAAAGGAAGGCAGCCCGAGGCACAGAAATCAGAGTGTGGGTTTGTTGGACTTTCAGCAAAGTAAGCAGGGGAGCAGACTCTTTTCCAAAACCGTTTCTTAACCAGGAAATGCCAATGGCAGTGTTAGGCTTCCCCCGATGTTTCTCTGTTGGAGGTCAGAGCCGGTTTACCTGGGTGCTCCTCTACAGAAGTTGACTTTCAAAATAGGCTCTCATACAACAACATCGTCTCATCTCTTTTCAAACGTCATCTCCCTGCAGTCCTTGCCAAGGGAATGGCTCTGCCACAACGCATCCCCTTTCCCCTGGAGAAGATTTGCATGGACTGGCAGCAAAGACAGAGAGCTGGAGCAGGACTCCACAACCTGGGCAATACCTGCTACCTCAACTCCGTCCTGCAGTGCCTGACGTACACACCCCCTCTGGCCAACTACCTGCTCTCGCGTGAGCACAGCCGGTCCTGTGAGTACTTCCATGAACATCTCCCTGTACATCTGTTGGGCACTTCCTAAGGATTCCCAACATCTGGAATCTGATTGAGGAGAAAAGCAGCCCTTCTTTGTCGGCCCCCTGAGTGGTGTTCTTTGAACACTCAAGCCTAGAAGGCTCTTGTCCTGTCTAGGTGTGTTCATCTTCAGAAAGGCACCACTTTCAGGCCCCGGGTCTCGGTCCCTGTTCCTGCCAGTTCAACTCTCTCTGCTTATTGCACAGAAAACTGCTGTCACTTAAGCATCCCCCTGAAGAAAGCTTTCTATGCGCTAAAATGGCCTGGGCTTCTTGGGACATTGGCACCTTGGGAGAAGGGGACTGGAGACTGTTATCTTCTAATTTCAAGATCTCCATTAAGGTTCCCATTGCTATGGGTATTTTGCTAACCTGAGAAGCTTCCCTCCCTCCTTCCCTCCCTCTTCAGGTCGCCAGCAAGGCTTCTGCATGATGTGCATAATGGAAGCGCACGTCAACGGGGTCCTGCATTCTTCAGCCAGGGCCATCCAGCCTAGGGCTGTCCTCAGTGTCCTCACACGTAAGGCATTTCAGCTGCTTTTACATGCTTTCTTCCCTTCTTGTAGGAGACAGCTACTAACTACCTCTTTCTTAGGAATAGGAGAACATTTGCAGCTTGGCAGGCAGGAAGACGCCCACGAGTTCTTATGCTACACTGTCGATGCCATGCAGAGAGCTTGTCCGAGTGGAAGCAGCGAGTAAGCACAAGCAAATTACCTCTTCCATGCTCCTGAGCTCTTTGGACTCTTTGGTGTACTCCCATCAAGGAAACCCGATGGCCAGGGTTTTCAGACAAAGCAAAACTCTTGGAGGAGATAACTCTCTGCCTTACCATTTCTTCCCAGCTTGGACATCTCTTCTCAAGCAACTACCATCATCCATCAAATATTTGGGGGTTTTCTAAGATCGAGAGGTACTTTTTACAAATATTACTGCCCTTAGATGTGTCTGTGGCTCTTTCTCTGGTCGTGGTAAACAGCTTCTAGTACACAGCAGTTGTGTCCAGTGTCTCCAAAGCAGTACGTGCTGGGCGTTGAAATGGGCACAGTTAGCCTCCTTCCCAACCTGAGAAGCATTTCTCTTTGCCTTCCAGTAACGTGCCTGAGCTGCAAAGCCGTTTCCGACACCTACGAGGCATTCCTTGATATTGCTTTGGATATCCAGGTAAGATGTTTGGAAATTGTGGTGCAAAAGGTTTCAAGGCCCCTGCAGGGGGCCGAGGTTATCTCCAGTTAACTCCCTTGACTTAAACTGTGGGCTGTTGCCACGCCAGAGCTTGGTGGTGGATGGGAAGGGAACTGGGCTTCTGGGCTCCTTCTCTGGAAGCCCTCTAAATGGTCTGCCTGCGCTGGGTGCTGGCTGTCAGCTGGGCAAAGAGTAAGGGTGGTATCTGCAGCCAGGATGGCACTGTCATGCCACCCTGCTTTGGACTCCCTCAAGACGCGTCTGATTGCTGGACGGATGGGGTTGATTGCTTTTGCTGCTTTTGACCACGCGTACCACAGGCAACTCTGGTACCGCCCAGGGGTAGCTGCTTATTGGGATAACGCTGGTCCCACACGGGCAGCTATTTCTTGGGATTCTGAGTTTCTAGGAGCTTAGTGCTCTCCTTTCTTTCTCATCCAGGTAGCCTCAACTCTCACTGCAGCTCTGGAAGGCTTTGTCAAACCTGAGCAGCTGGATGGCGAAAATGGCTATAAATGTAGCAAGTAAGATTATCGCTAATGACACCTTCCTAGCAGATACTGGGTTAGGGTATTGCATGTCTGGGAGCACCAGTTATGTTTTGACTTAATTGAGAAACCCACTCATGAGACAGCTTGGGGTTTTTTCCTTTTTTTTTCTTCCCCATACAACTAATCCACCTGAATCATCCGGAGCTTGGAAAATAATGCATTCATTTCTAACATGGATAATTTTTTCTCTCCTGCCTGAATATTTGGAAAGCTTTCATGAGAATTTTATTCCTGGCATCGTCTGCCCTGGAGGTGCTCAACCCTCCTAGCTAGGAAGTTGCCCACTGAACTACCCCTCGGGCCAGAAGGGAAAAGACAGGTCCCATGTGCAGTGGGGAGCCAAAGCAAGGAGGAGCTCTGGGCAGGGATTTGGCAACAGCAGCTTCCTCAAGAAGCCAAACAACCCTTTAATTGCCAAGGTGTTTTGGATGCTTGTGTCTCTGGCCAGGAGACCTCAGTCCTTGCAGCAGCAGCAGCCCCTGCCGGCTCTCTGAACAGTGTCATGCCTAGGTCTGGTCTTGTAAAGGCTGCAGACTGCTGCTCTCCAAAGTGAGCCACCCCAGACCAAAGCTGCCTTTGGTGAGAGCGTGTGGGCTTAAGGGGTCTGAAATGCAAACCTGTGCGCACGATCGCTGGGCCAAACAAGCCTTAACTCAGCCCTACAGGGGTGGTGGGCAGAGTGGGGAGAAGATGGGCTGCAACAGTTGGGTCTGTGCTTGTTTCAAGGTGTGAACAGCTGGCCACTGCATCCAAGAGGCTCACAATACATCGCTCCTCCAATGTCCTGACAGTCTGCTTGAAGAGATTTGATGCTTTCTCTGGCAGAAAGATTAGCAAGGTATGTACACAAGGGCACTGCAACTTTGTCTGCTTGGAAGGAGACCTTTCCCAAAGAAGAACCCTTTTTTGGAAGTTGTTCATGGCTGCACACAACGGCTATGGAGTGCGGCCGTCTAAGAAAAATCCATGCAATAGCTATGCCTTGCTCATTGCCTTGTGCTAAGAGGAAAGTGCCAATGTGAAGAGAAGCCCTTTCCTGTGCTCGTCAAGAGCTGCTTTGGCCAACAACAGTTTTCTGCCACTGCAGTGATGACATGGCAACACCTGGTTTTGATGAACTGAGAAGATCTGTTTCTATGCCTCTAGCCTGGGTTTGCTGGCAAGGTTTTCTCAGGCTGCTTCCTAAAGACTCTCAGGATAATTTGGGGGTCGTCTTGGTCTCTCTTTAGGTTGTGCAGTATCCGGAATCTTTGGACCTTGCCGCGTACATGTCTGAAGCCCCTGGAGAACCACTCCTCTATTCCTTGTATGCCGTCCTGGTACATGAAGGCTCCGGCTGCCAGGCAGGACACTATTACTGCTTCGTGAAGGTAGCAGACAACTCTGTGATTTGCACTGGTGTATGGTGTCCGTGTCCTTCAGTGGTGTTCTGCCTGTGGTTTTGCTTTAAAACCCCTGCAGTTCATCTAAAGATAGTGCTGCCTTTCTTTGCAGGCCAGCGATGGACACTGGTACAAGATGAACGATGCCTCTGTGGATCGTTGTGACATCAAGACGGTTCTCTGCCAGCGTGCATATTTACTCTTCTATGCCAGGTAATAACAAGTGTGCGACAGTGCTCAGAATACACTCCTTCTCCTGTCACTGATCTGGGTGGTGGTGTTCTCCTCCGGTGGGTTTTGCTTTCTGGCCTAGGAGAGAATGCCTGTTTGTCCCGTTGAGTTCTGTCTCTTCTGCAGTTCGCCACCTCCTGCCTTCTCCCTCCTTGTCAGGCACTAAACTGTAGCGCTTGTGTAACTTGCTAGCTGTCTGCTCCCTGAGACTGGCTAGTGCAAAAAGAGGCCAAACGGAGGTCCAGGAGGGTTTAGGATGAGTTACTGCTCTCAAAGGGACAGACGTGGCTGGAAGACCATGATCTCATTTCCAGCTTCTAGCCCTGCTTCAGTCTTCTGCCTGTTGTAACAAGTGCTGCCAGAAAGTGACAGGATGAGACTGAAGCCATGAGGAGGCTGCAAGAACAACCCTAGACTAAGATCACTGTTGTTTCTCCAGGCACCACGATTTGACCCCTGGAGCAGGCGCTGAATGCCAAGAGACAAAGGGCATTTCCATGACAAAGCTGGATCAAGGGCTGAAGAGGGCATTTTCTGGAGGCACCCTGGCACTGAGAAATCACGAAGGCGGAGAAAATGGGCCCAGGATCCAAGGGAAGAGACAAACACGGGACTCTGCAGGACCTCCCCATCAGCGCCGCGGCAGGAAGAGAGCACGCTCTGACACCGAGGAGGAGGAGGAGAAGCTGAACAGAAGCCAACCAGACTGCCCGCCTCTGAAGCGGAGGCGCATTGCCCTCGCGGAAACGCAGAAGTGCCCTCACTGTCAGCTGCCGCGTGGCAGTGGGAACCTGTGCAGCTCTTCCCAACGGGAGAGGAACAGCCCTGATAACGGCAGAAGCTCAGGAGGGGAAGGTGTGCACGGCTCGAGCGGCCACAGAGCAGACTCGCATCCTGGGTCGGTAGGTGAGCGGCAGCTGGGCACATCCTCACTGCAACAACGTCCGCTCCCACCAGTGCCAGTTCACCCAGAGTCTGCAGGCCCTTGCCAGGCAAAAGAAGAACAACCATGCAGAAAGAGGAAACAGTCCTGTGAAGGGGGGGGTGAAAGTGACCCTGAAAGAAAGCGGCAAAAGACAGAAGCGAGCATCCTGGCGATCCAGAATTGACAAAGAAACGCAAGAAAGTGAAGAACAAAAAGAAATCCAGAGAGAACTCTGGAGAGGAGGACTCAAAAGTAAGCAACATTTGCAGCATCACCAGCAAATGTTGCCTTACGCTTTGACAGGTGTTTCAGGCGCGTGGCTTATGGAAAGAAGCGTTCAGGACTTGTGACGGAGCTTGCCACCACAACCTGCAATTTACCATCAAAGGCCGCAGACAAACATTATCAAAAGAATGCTAACCATCAAACTTGACATTGACAAGCGAAACAATAAAATTGCCATCGTAACCAAAGCCAGTCCAAAGTGGTGCTTCTCATTTCTGTAGAGTGTTTGACCATGCAAGAAAGAACAGAAGGGTTCGGGGGTTTTTGGAAATTTTTTAACTCAACACTTCCGTTATTGAAGCACCCTTGTGATCCAGAAGGGTGGAAGCTTTCTACAGCTGCTGAGCGTATGAAATTAGCAGGTAGAGATCTCAGGGAAAAAAATGCCTGGGAACAGAGCATCTCCAGTGCTGCTCCATTAGAGGCTCAGGTTGCCTGCGTGTGATTCACATTGTCTTCTCCCAAGTGCAGCATCCCGTGCAAGAGAGACAAGGAAACCAAGGCATTACAGGCATTGCCACTGACGGTCCCCATCAACAGGGTCATCTTGTTGAGAAGCTGGTTTCCTGGCAAACTTGGCCAGTGGACTTTGAGTAAAAAAGACCACACTTCCCCTTGAAGATGCTTCTGCGGTGTCCCACAAGAGCTGCAGTTCATACGCCTTCTGGCCCATTTCTGAGCCTGTCACAAGGCGTCCTAGATAGGAAATCAGTTTCTGAGGCAGAACCAAGGCAGAAACATGTAGGCACTTCTCCTCACAGAAAGTATAAAACACTCAGCTCCCAAGCCTACCGCGAGACTCACTGCAAAAGGAGCGAAGGTGCTTCTCCATCAGCATCCTCTTTTATCTCCAGAAGCCAGTGCTTGGGACTACTGTGCCCTCTAGTCACTGAATCCAGCGAGAGAGGCGTTGGGAATGGGGACATGAGCAGGAACAGGGTCGAGGTGAGCAGCCAAGCACAGGGATCTTTCTTGGCAGCAGTCCTGCTCTGGTGACCTGTGTAAAAGTCAGTTCTTTGCCGGCCTAGGAGAGAGGCAAGGAGACTTCAGCAGAGAATTACCAAGGGGATTGATTCTCTTTATTTAGCCATGCTTATTGCACCTGCATAAAACAGTTCTCCATGCCTGCCCTAGCATCTTCTCAGGCACGTAGCACATCAAAAACCATCTTCACAAATCACAGACAGACTCCTGCCCTATCAGCTACTCAGCCACCAGTGACATCACAAGCACCTGAAAAAGCAACGGGCCAGTTCCTGCCATGAATGACATCACCGACACCTAAGCAGGCCATGCGTCTTTTCCTATCTATCTGCTACTCAGCCACAAGTGCTATCACCAGCATCCGCACAAGCAATTGAAAAACTCCTGCCCTATCAGCTCCTCAGCAGCAGGTGACACCACAAGTACCTGCAGCAGAAGCCAGCTTCCTGCTCCTTCCCCACCAGCTGCTCAGCCACCAGGGTCTTCACAAGGACCTGCACAGCAGGAGCATCCTCAGTTTCCACATGCCATCTTTTTCACCTCCATCTCTAGCTTGTCTCCTGTCTCTCTGGCCTCTTCTCTCTGCCAGGCACTTTTCTCCCTCACTCCAGGACCTCCCAATGCCTTTTACTGTTATTCTGCTTCTGGGGCAGATGTTACCTTGAAAGCCACGGGACCTGCACCTCTTTCTCTTCTCCCTCTGCTTTGGACTCTGGCTCTTTGATGCATTTTTTCACCTCACAGGTCCTTGTGCCCTGGCTCCCTCCTGCTGTTAAACCCTGATCCTGCAAGAGAAGTGACCATCAGTCGGTGTCCCCTCTCTGCCATCTTACCTGCATCTCTCTGACCTGGACAGCTGCTGGGAACTGTCACCATCAGCCCCGGCTCTGCTTGAAGCCTTCTCCTGGCACAGGCGCAGCTCTGGCTGTGCTTGGTGCGTGCCGTGCTTCCTGAGGGAGAACAGCAACCCTCACAGTTACTCCTGGGCAATGTCCTGCTGGGAAGAGCTCATTTGAAGGCAGCTCTCCCAGGCTGGCAGCAAGGCAGCTTGGCAGCAAGCCCCAAGGCTGGTCCAGGGGTGCTCCCTGTCCCCCAGCTCAACCACAGCTCCCACATCTGGCTCTCTTGTTACCAAAAGGGATTTGCTTGCATTTTCCTTTTCTTCCAGTTTGTGCGCAGGTAGTGAGAAAAAAGTCAGGCAGCAGAAGTACGCGCTAGCCTAAATCCCTTTTTACACGGTAGCAATAAAGGTGCTCTCAGCTTGGAGCATGAGAAGGACGCTGTGTTACAACTCTTCAGTCCTTATATGCAGTCTTAAGACTATTCATGTACTCCTTTTTACAATTTGCTCAACCTATTGGCTTTGGCCACGATATTGTCTGTTACCATTCACTTTTGAGTATTTGTACAGGTGAACCCTCTGTGCAAGTGCGCTTAAGGCATATTTATGAGCTGAGTTTACACAATTTTGTTGCAACTTTGCTTGTTTTCAGCCGGTTTGGTCTGGTTTCTTCTAGCAGCAAACCCACTTGCATAGGAGAGGTCAAGCTCTGTCAAGTTCTCTTGTGCGCATCTTGGAAGCCATCTTCACACTCTAGCTTTTTCTTACGGAGCACTTTCCAGCAGGATTTTGGAAAGCCCTTTCCCAGCTGGGAGCTCCAGGCCAAGGCCACGGGGCAGAAACAGCCCCCTCCCCTGAGGGCCCCAGCTCCCAACTGGCCTCTGCCCCCAAACTACTAAACTTGCCAAACAGGCTCTCCCTCTAACTGAATTATCTTCAGTTTGGAGAAAAGAGACTGTATGCTTCCAGATTCAGTTGTCTGACTAAGACTGTTAGAGGGTGACTGGGGCTTCAGCTCCAGAGCAAAAGAATTTCCAGTACAGAATCTCAGCCCTTGCCTCCACGATCATCTTGTCAGTGACCCACAAACACTGTGTTGTAAAAGCCAATGGCTAATAAAAAGGATCCTCTCCTCCTCCCAAATCTGTGTTTATCTCCTACCCTCAGGCTACCACAGTAATTATCATACTATTATTCTCTAATTACCACTGACCTGAAAACCCTCCAAAGCATGGATGAGAACCATCACCAACCACGCACCCACCTCTTAGTCCTCTTGCAGCGAGGCCTCTCTGACCGAGCACTTCTGCATGGATATCTCTGTCTGACAGGAGATGGTCGGCCTGAAAAAACAATGATAATCTTACGTTCTCTTGGCTCTAGTGAAAGCAAAGAATTTCTGATGCTGATACAAACAAGTTCCAAGAGAAAGCAGGATCGTGGAAGAGGAGGAAAACATGATCCGTCTCACCCACTTTTAATCTCAGCGGAAGTTTCAAGGGTGCTTTTTTTGTAATCCCTACACAACACAAGTGAAGAAGCCCACACCTGCTTTTTCAGGAGAACTGAAAGACACAAGCGTTAAGACTATCAAGTCTCTGTAATTACTCTTCTTTCCAGGATACATGGCTCATTTTTTACACATCCCACTGGAGAGCTTTAACTTAAAATCACTAAGTTCTGATATGGAAAAGCAAAGCGTGCTCTGTAAATTTTTGAAAAGAACAGTAGACTGTTCGTATGAAGTGTAAATGCCATGTTTCCACTCTCAAAGGTTATAATGCTTTTGAGTATCTTTGCCGTCTTCATCTTCTTTGCCAAGACTTTCCTGCGATAACACTATAACTATTGCACCTTAACATAACATGGAACTGTTCCAATACTCTTGCAGATTCTGTGAAATCCAAAATGCCCTACATGGATGCCTGCAGGTTTTGCTGTTACCATTGTGTTTAAGACACAGTTGGTCCTACCAAACCGACAACCTGCAAAACCTGAAGACCACTTTATGCAAGACACATTCCAGAATTTACAATCAGCACAGAGGAACATACGTATCTACCTTGTTCTGTCCTTGCCAAAACTGCTGGCTGACCTGTCATCAGCCTCAGTGGCTGACAGCAGGCAAGACTCTCTCATCTGCCTTAGCTCGGGTGCAGCTCCTGGGAAAACAGCTATTTCAGAAGGGCAGGTCTTGTTATTTTGGGAAAGTGTTTCAAGGAAATGCTTTTAATACTCCGGAATGGTAAGACTAAGCATGGTAATCTCACTCCAAGTCCTAGCTCTGCCACAGATTACAGGAGCAATAACGGGCAAGTCACCAGTTTGAACTTTCCCACTGAGAAAACACTGTCAAATGCATACAGTTTATGCTACCACCTTCGGTAGTTCTTTTCATGGAAGATGGTAAAAATGCAAAAAAAACAGAGTATCATAGCAGGTTCTCATAATCATACCCCCTCACATTGATAGCTGGACACCAGGAAAGGCGTGTACATGCTCTGTTGACCTACCTACTCACTAAAATTAAATCAATTTTATTCCTTTGAAAGCACTACCTTTTTTTTTTTTTTTTTTCCTTGTTTTTCTTTTCATGAAAAGTCTGGCACTGCTTTCTGAATTCAAGATGAATTACGTGGAGTTGGTCAGTTATTGCAGTATGTTCTGTATGATCATACTAGTTAAATTCAAACTCAGTAGGAAGATTAAGAACACAGGAAGGTTAAGAACACTTCAAACACAGATGGACACAGAGCTCCACGTCTGTAGGGCTGTGCTAGGAGAGACAAGAAGAGCACAGAGCAGCAACAAGCCTTGTGGCTTTCTGGAAACGACAGACACTCAGCAGTAATGCCCACTCGATCAGCTCCTCACCCTGCAGCGTCTTGTCCTCCTGGAGCCTTTTAAGGTCTCCAGCAGAGGGGCGAGGCTGTCAGGACCAAAGCTCTGCACCCAGCTGTCAGGAACAGACAAAATCATCAGCATACACAAAAACCCCAAGCAGTTTCGCATGGCCCCCACCCTTCCTCACCTCTCCTCAGCCACAGTGCAGTTCCCAAGGTCAAAGCTCCCAGTTGCTCCCTGACAGCCACAGTTTTGTCCAGAATCCCACCCCACACCCTTCCCAGCCTCACCTCATGGGGTTGCTGCTCAACCTTGCTGCTCCAAGGGGCTCTTTACAGGAGCTGTCTGCAGGTTTACACCATGGGTACCTGAAAGAGTGAGCAGGGCCACATCTCTCCCTCTTTTACAGGATGTCCTCTTTTGCCTTCAGCATGGCTGTGCCGGTGTCGTGCTGTACAGCACGGCACCTTCAAACCCTTACTGCAAGCAAAGTATCACTGTCTAAAAGACCCGTTCTTCTCTTCCTGCCGTTTACATTTAACAATAGGAGGTATTTAAATCCCATATGGAAAGGATTATCATGCTCTTCTCCCTGGAAGAGGGCTAGCACTTCATTGTGCGTTCCAAGATACCCATCTTATATTCTGCTTCCAAGAAGCTGTGATTTGGGCCAGTTTATGGCTTCGGGTAAAAAGACTAAAGCCAAGGAACTTCCCTAAAAGCTTTACCTTGAACTAGCACAGCTGCGAGTCCTTAGATGTCACAGATGCCCAAATCACTCAAACCATTTTTTTTTTTTTTAAACCACAGGTTACTTTTGATAATAATGACGGATGTGTAACCATTCCTCTGTCAAGAGAAGCAGATGGCACTTGTCCTTCTCCTGTTATTCTTGCAATGAGTTTCTGTGTAACAGAAAGGTCTTCCTCGAGTATTATGAGCATCTTGAATTAGAAAGGAAGTCCTACACTTTTGTGAATGCCTTCTGTTTCCTTTCTTGGAAGAGATGTTGCTGCACTACGCCTGTGTGTCTCAACAGTGGCTCTGCATTTCAGAAACCAAACCTGGAAAATCCTTAACTAATGATGCACTGAACCCCAAATCCCACCCTGGGCAGAAAATAAAAAAGAAAAAAAAAGCATATACTTCTGGAAAACTCAAAGTGAAATCACCTGCCTACCTGCGATGATATCCAGCATGAGCAGCTACTGAAAGCACCCAAAAGCTGTGACCCATAACGTCAGGGCTGCATTTAAAGACAAAGCCCCAGACAAACCCCCACCTCTAGCCAATAACTCAAACCCCTCTCCAACTCCAAGTCCCTGGCAGCCAGGCCTTATTCTCCTTCATGAACTGGTAGTATTAGTCACCTCTGCTGGAAGCAGCAAGCCCCCTGAATGAGATATACAGGGCATTTTGAAAATAGGCTCTGCCAGACCTCCAGCACATGGCCCTGCAGGGGATCCTGGGACAAAGACATTAACTAGAGAGCTGCTTGCGTCGCCTTTTCTCATCCTTTAGGCACTAGGAGCCAGAAGCAGTGCCCAGATTGCTCCGCTGGACCTGGCCATTGATGCAGACGCTGGGGCCAGCGCTAGCTGTTTGTGTCAAGTTTAGAAAGGATGTGTTCAACGGCATTGCCAGCATGCTGGGACAGCTGGAACGTGCCAGAACTCCCCACTGCCCTTCTGCCATGTTACCTATATTCCTGTGAGTCAAGGGCACGCTCACAGCGTACCAATGACTCAACTGGGATGTATTTTTACTTAACAGGCAGTTAGGTCCCGCTACCCCAACCTCAGCAGGCCAGAGGCTTTATTTCACTTTTGGAACAAAGCTGCTGCGTATTTATAGGACGTGCTGACACAGCAGTAACAGCTCAGAGTTTTGATAGACAGACAGCCTGCATGCCAGCACAGCAGGAGGAGGGCTCCAGATGATCCGCCTTTTCTCATAGAAACAACAGCTGACGTAGTTCAGACCCCAAATGCTCGCCCGCGAGCACTGCCCAGGCAGCCGCGCCCCACCTCTCTGCAGGAAGCTGGATCTACTGTTCTGCAGACTGGGCCTGTCTTAAGAGCTGTGGGCTGATCATTTCCTACTCCGGGTGCAATACAGCAAATGAAGGCAAGGCAGAGGACGCTCTTGGAGCAGCGTCCACTCACACACAGAACACTAAGAGCAGGATTCATCTACACAGAGGTCCTGTCTACAATATGGCTGTCAACACCGAGTCCCTTTGCCTTGGACTTCCCGTACAGTCCGTGCAGTCAGGGGGTTCAAGGCTGGCTTGACATGTCCTAGAGGAAAGCCTTTTATTAGGTAAGGTCAGTCACGCCCTAAATCACGACAAACAAACTTCTGTAGACTACAGTGGGAGCCCAGACCCCTCATGCAGGTGCAGACAGCAATTCACAGCTGCGATGGTTTCTACCATTAACGTCAGCAAGGAAGCCCGTGCCTGACACTGTACTTGATAGAGAACAGCAGGAGACTGTGGTCCTAAGGGTATGTGTTCTCTCGCTGATGCTGAGCAGAAAGCTGACGCGTTATGCGCTCTCACAGGATGCAGGAGACAGATCACAACCCACATGACAGCAATAACGAATGCCTACCTGGCATTCCTAAGAGGAGGGCGTCATCCCGGTGTCTGCAGAGGAAGGCGAACACTGGTGCCAGCTGGTATATTTAGACACTGGAGCACAGAGGAGTCCCACGGAAACCTGCAGGCTGAATTAGCGAGACAAAGGCAGTTACTGACTGTATCAGGGGAAGCCACACAATAGGTTAAGCTCTTTTTCCAGCAAGACGTCCTGCAATTTTTGACTATGTACTGCTCCAATCACCTCTTGGGTTCTTGCTGGATGAAATGGGCAGTGTGGTAAGGACAGAACTGGAAGGACATCACTTGAATAAACTTTAAATCGATCAAATTTGTATTTGTCATTGCTAGTAAAACAAGGACAAGAGCCTAGAAGACAGCATGCAAGGTCATGAAAGGAGCCAGCTACTTGTTTAGTAAAATACAGCCCCGAAGGACTAATACTCAAGAACTCATCTGGACCTAACAGATGAATGACATTCTTTCTCAGCCAGCTCAGAAGAGAATCACATCCCAATCCTGAGAGGCTGAAAGAAGAAGATGTACTCTATGCCAATCTGCCAAGGCTGACAGAGGATTTACCAAAGCCATGGAGAATGGCACGTGGGGCTGAGAGCAGGAGCACCCTTCTCTGTCGAGAGCTTAGAGTTGCATGTCCGTGGCCACGCATACCAGGCGCCACAAGTGCCCTTGTCAGCGTTGGCCCAGAACAGCGCTATAACTCATAGACAGCAAGGACATGAAGCCTGCCAGCGGGGGCTGCTGTGGCTGACAGAGCCAGCGTGGGCCGTGCTGCATCCGCGTTTCACTGCGCTTTGTGCAGGAAGGTTGACGCTGCGTGGGTACGCTTGGCTTATTTGGCTTGTACATCACTGCTTGCCCACCGCCGCTGTAACCAGATTGGGTCAACACCCAAACATGTGCATGCTGCCTGTAGGAGCTATCATCTCTGGTGTATATCTTTTGGGAAGGAGCTGGCGGCAAACGGCTGCAGAGAGCAGGGTGGCAGTGAACTCCCCAAAGAGGCTGTGATGCCCCACGTGGGCTGTTCCTGCCAGCTGGTAGCAGGCAGTGCTCGGAGCCCGGCGCTGCTGCCTGCCACGGGGCCTGCACACCCTCATCCCGCAAGCAGAGCACTCAGCGGGGGGCTGTCGGGGGTGTCCGATCCCAGCTTCTGCCTCCCCTCCTGCTTGGAACCCCCCATGTTGCCCCCCTCCCCCGACAGGCCACCGTGCCCAGCACCCGGAACCAGCGACTCTGTGACATCAGCCCCGGGGACAAGGCCACCGCGGGCAATGTGACTACTGCGGGCACTACGTCGGCTGCTGCACTGGTGGCAGCGATGAATTTGCTCCCCCTCCTCGTCCTGCTGGCCGTGTGCTGGCCTGTGCACGGCACATGGGACAGCTGTGGGTAAGTGGCCCGAGGCTCTGGGAGGGAGCTGGGGCAACCATTATGGGCTTCACTGGAAGGTGCCCGCTTGTCCCCTGTGGCCACGCCACAGCTTCCTGAACCCCATGTGGGAGCCTCTAAGCTGCGGTGGGATGGAAAACAATTCATGGAAGAAGGTTCGGTGTATGTGGCAGCTGGGATTAAGTGCTACGCGCGGTTTCGTGTCTGGATCAGTACTGTCCTTACACATTGACTAAGCCCCAGTTCAGAGCAGAAATTCTTGTTGCTTATCGTGGGTGCCAGAGCGCTGTTCCTGCTCTCTCCTCCCCAGGGCATTAATTTAATCTTTTGTGTATATTCAGCCTTCCTGAGCTTCCCCCTCACTTGCCCCTGCTGCTCTTTGGCCTGGAGTCAGACCCAGCCAAGAACTATGATCTGCTGCAGAGCGGCGCAGGGCCAGAGCATCTGCAAGTCCTGAAGGAGATCAAACTGCAGAAAGTGCTTTTTGAACAGCGCATGGACTCTGGGGACAGCTAGGTCAGGAAGGGCAGGGATCCCGCCCTGCTGCCTACCAAACTGCACTCCTAAGCCCTCCTGCTGCCACTGCTCCTGGCCTCTTGCTGCTCCATCCCCTTCTGTTGCTCCGTGCTGGAACCCCATCCCAAACCCACCAGACCCCCCCGCCCTCAACTACCCAAGCTCAGCCTTAGAGCTACCCTGCAGCTTTGGCTCAGTGACACCGCTGACTGATGGAGCACTGGGGCAGCAAACTGTGTGTTGGGGAGATTGCCAGCCCTGCTAGGAGGGCAGCTCAGGGGACCCTGTACTCTCTGCTGGACGTTCAAGCTGAGGCCTCTTGACAGAAACCCGGACTGGCTCAGGGAGGGACCAGGAGACAGCATCATCTCCAGAGCCAGAACAGCTCCTTTCAAACCATCATCAAGGTGAAGCAAAGGGCATGCCCCAGTCTCCAGAGATCCCAGCTCAGCTGGAGGCACACTGTGCACCCCTGGTCGGGAACAGAGCTGGCAGCTGCAGCACCAGCACTTGCCAGGGGCCAAGAGCACAGCAAGAGGAGGATGGGATGGATGGTCCTGGCAGCTTCAGAGCCAGGACCTTGCATGGCTAGTGCAGAGGGGACGTGCTGAGGCAAAAGCAGCTCAGGGTATGCATGCTCAAGCACCTCCAAGTCCTTCATGACTCCAGGAGGTGGAGATGTGGCTGGTGCTTGGCAGGCCTGGTCCTCTTGTGAGGTCCGTGGGTGCTGGGGCTGATCAACCAGGTGGGCTGCAACCACATGCCAGCCCCATGACTGAAAGGCTCGCTCTCCTCTTGCTCGTGAGCTAGTCCAGCTTCGAGTTCACTAGCCAACTGCACACGCCCACAGCGCTCCCACCAGCAGCTGGCCCCAGACACTCGCTGTTTCCAACTGCTGGGGCCCTGTGACCTGTGTTCCCTTCTGCCGCTGCTAGCAGCCAGGCCTCTGGACCCACCCCCGTCACGCTGGGGACACAGAGTGGGGCCACACAGAAAAGGATTTGGAATCGCTCTCAAAAAGAAGGTAGGACGGACTGTGGTGATGAGGTGCAGGGCTCAGGCAAACAAGCAAACCAACCAGCACTTTGCTTATGTGTGACTGGCTCCTTGATCCCCCCTTCTCACCATTTTCCATGCTTATACACCCCCCTCCTCTTCCTTCACTCCTCCCTTTCTCTGCCTTTGTCTCCTCCCAAACAAGGCACCCAGCCCCAGTTATTTTTTTTCCCTCTTGCTCCCAGGTTTGCCCCATCTGTGAACAGAGTTGGGGTTTCAGGTGCCGTTAGTTAGGTCACCTTGGACTTCCATGGCATCACTGATGCGGTTTCCTGGGTACTGCTATCCCTGACAGATTCTTCTCCCCAAAATGACCCCAGCTCTTCCTTCAATTATCTGCAAAGTGTGGCCACCTCTCGCATCATTCCCCCTCAACCACCTGCAAAATCTGGTGCTGGAAGAGCAGAGTACCCACAGAAGAAAAGTTGTCTTCTCTAAGGCCTTCTTCCGTCTGCTCTAAGCAGATATGGGGCACCACCTGCAGGTCCATTCTCAAAAACCAAAGCAGCCTTGAGTCCAGTTTGCTTGGGGCCCAGTTCTGGTGCCTGTGAAGCCATGCGACGCCTCAAGGGCTCTGAGAAGAGCAGCTATTCCACTTTCAGACAGAGCCTGCCCTGTCATCCCAGGGACCAGGCTGCACACTCAGCTCTGGGCCTTAGGTCTAACCCCACAAGCCAGGATGGCAGCACCAAGCTCCCGCACCTTTCACGAGCTCTGAGGCTGCCCCCCTTCAAGCCACTGCTCTCCACCCTGCTCAGCAAATGCAACGCACGTGGCTGCCTCCTGCTTTTCTCCCATGACTGCCCTGCACTCCAGCATGTGAGCAAGGCTCCACCATACAGCTGTAGAAGGCAGACTGATGAGGTGAGGTTGATACAGGATTCACCAAAGCCCTGGAGAACGGCATGTGGGGCTGAGGGTTCAGAATCAGAGTCACTTAGGTTGGAAAAGACCCTTAAGATCATTGAGTCCAACCGTTAACGAAAAACTACCAAGTCCAGCACTAAACCATGTCCCTAAGTGCCACATCTACACATTGTTTAAATGCCTCCAGGGATGGGGACTCAACCACTTCCCCGGGCAGCCTGTTCCAATGCTTGACAACCCTTTTGGTGAAGAAATTTTTCCTAATATCCAACCTAAAGCTCCCCTGGTGCAACTTGAGGCCATTTGCTCTCCTCCTATCACTTGCTACTTGGGAAAGGAGACCAACCGCCACCTCACTACAGCCTCCTTTCAGGTAGTTATGGAGAGCGATAAGGTCTCCCCTCAGCCTCCTTTTCTCGAGGCTGAACAACCCCAGCTCCCTCAGCCGCTCCTCACAGGACTTGTGCTCCAGACCCTTCACCAGCTTCACTGCCCTTCTTTGGACACGCTCCAGCACCTCAATGTCCTTCTTGTAGTGAAGGGCCCAAAACTGAACACAGGATTCAAAGTGCAGCCTCACCAGTGCTGAGTACAGGGGGAACCATCACTGCCCTGGTCCTGCTGGCCACTCTAATTCTGTTACAAGCCAGGATGCCACTGGCCTTCTTGGACACCTGGGCACACTGCCGGCTCATCTTCAGCCAGCTGTCGACCAACACCCCCAGGTCCTTTTCCGCCGGGCAGCTCTCCAGCCACTCCTCCCCCAGCCTGTAGCGTTGCATGGGGTTGTTGTGACCCAACTGCTGGACCCGGCACTGAGCCTTGTTACATCTTATACAGTTGTCAAGGAGAAAGTGCAAGAGAAGGATTAGCACCAACAAAAGGATATGGATGAGGAGAAGTTGGATGGAAAGGTGGAGGAGAAGGAGGAGGAGAAAGAGCAACACAAGAAGGAAGAAGAGGATAAGGAGGAGGAAAAAATAGGACGAGGATGAAAAGGAACAGGACAAGGAGGAGAAAGATGAGAAATGAGCAAGAGGAAGAAGAAGAGGAGGAGGTGGACGAAGAACAGGAGAAGAAATAGGGAACAGGAATAAGATGAGGAAGAGGAGGAGAAGAAGAAGGAAAAAAAGGAGGAGAAGGAACAGATGATGAAGGGGAAGAAAAAGAAGAGGAGGAGGAGGAATAAGAGGACAAAAATTAAGAAGAATACGAGGACAAGGTGAAGGAAGAAGAGGAGGAAGAACAGGATTTGGAGGAGGAGGAAGAAAAAGGGGAATATGAGTTAGGAGAAGATGAAGAGAAGGAGGACGAGTAATATGTTGAAGAACAGGAGGAAGAGAAGGAGGAGGAGGAGGAGGAGGAGGAGGAGAAGGAGAAGGAGAAGGAGAAGGAGAAGGAGAAGGAGAAGGAGAAGGAGAAGGAGAAGGAGAAGGAGAAGGAGAAGGAGAAGGAGAAGGAGGAGGAGAAGGAGAAGGAGAGGAGAAGGAACAGGAGAATGAGGATAAAGAACAGGAGGGTAAACAGAGTAACAGAACAACAGGAAGAGGAGGAAGAACACCAGAAGGAAATAGGAGGAGGAAGAGTTGGAGGAGGAGGAGGAGAAGGAGGGGTATAAGGAGAAGGACTATGAAGAACAA
>NW_028121155.1:0-47411 GCF_965183815.1 Platalea leucorodia
TTCGGGCCACCCTTCTCCTGTCGGGCAGAGATGTCCATGTAGCCGTGCTCGGTCGCAGAGGGAAAAGGCCAAACAGGCGGGTGCGTGGTGAGTGATGGTTCTCCCTTATCAACAGTGCTGTCAGTCGCGTCAGGGAACGATGCTTTGGAGGGGCTTCAGATCGGCGGTAATTACAGAATAATAGTGTGACTGTTACCATGGTAGTCTGAGGGTATGAGAATAATAAAGATTTGGGAAAGAGAGGATAATTTTAATTAGTTGTAAGATTTTTGACAACGCAGCTTTTGTGGGTCAGTGACAATGATCATGGAGGTGGTGGCTGGGATTCTGTCATGGAAATTCTTTTGCTCTTGGAATTGAAGCCCAAATTGCCCTCTAGAAGTCTTAGACAGTAGTCTGGAAGTATACATGTGGGGTTTTTTTCCTTAAAAATGGGGAGAATTCAGATAGGGGGCGAGCCTGTTTGGCAGTTTTAGTAGTTTGGGGACAGAGGCCAGTTGGGGGCTGGGGCCCTTGGGGCTGGGGGCTGTTTCTGCCCCGTGGCCTTGGCCTGGTGCTGCCAGCTGGGAAGGGGCTTTCCAAAATCCTGCTGGAAGGAGCCAGATGTGGCCACCCCCAGCACGGCCTCAGGGTCTGCTGCCAGCCTGCCTTCAGATCAGCCCTTCCCAGCAGGACACTGCCCAGGAGTAACTGTGAGGGTTGCTGTTCTCCCTCGGGAAGCACAACACGCACCAAGCACAGCCAGAGCTGCGCCTGTGCCAGGAGAAGCCTTCAAGCAGAGCCGGGGCTGATGGTGACAGCTCCCAGCAGCTGTCCAGGTCAGAGAGATGCAGGTAAGATGGCAGAGAGGGGACACCGACTGATGGTCACTTCTCTTGCAGGAACAGCATTTAACAGCAGGAGGGAGGCAGGACGAAAGGGCCCATGATGTCCAAAAGCGCATCAAACAACGGGTGCAGTGATGATGAGAGCAGAAGGAGAGGAGAAGGAGATGCAGGTGACCCGTCTGGGACAATGCTTGCGAGGTAACATCTGCCCCCCGAACCCAGAGGCAGCCAGAGGCAGTGGGAGGTGGTGGAGTGGGTGAGGAAGGTGCCTGGGAGAGGGGAGAGCAGGGGGAGATGGGAGACAGAGATGGAGATGGAGGGAAAAAGCCGGGGTGTTGGCAGTGAGGACGCTTCTGCTGTGCAGGTGCTTGTGATGTCAGAGGTGCCTGAGGAGCTGATAGGGCAGGAGCAGGCCCCTGGCTTGAGCAGGTGCTTATGAGGTCACTGGTGCCTGAGGAGCCGATAGGGCAGGAGCGGGCAGGGGTGAGCAGTCATAAAGGTGACTGCTTGGAAGGGGAAATGCCCGAGCAGAAGAACGTTCCTGCGAGCCTGGGAGCTGTGAGCCTGGCGATCAGAAGCATCCCTGAAACGTGCAGCTGGCCGCTTTGCAGCACAGCTGGGGACCGAGAATCCAGGCACCTCCAGATCATCTCGGAGGTGAGACTCTGTTATGTTATTGTTCCCCCTTTGGGCTCACTTTTGGAGCGGTTAGGTTTATCCACCCACCTCTGGGATGGCTGGGTCCCCTCTGGGATCACTTTGTCCTCCCCTCTGGGATGATGCTTTGGCCCTTTCTGAAATCTAATTCACTTTATACCAGTATTAGATCTCCATATAAGTAATCCATCATCAGTATATCTGCTGATGTTTGGAGGATAAGTTCCCTCCCTAGTGACAACTTTGTAGTAACCTGGTTGTTGCTGTTCTATTGCTTATTTGTAAAGGATTGGTTGTTGCTATACGATTGCTTGCTGCTTTTACTGACTGCTGCCATCCTATTGATTGATGCTCTGCCACTGATTGCTGAGAGAAATGGGAAGCAGGTCCATGCCCTGGAGCTCCCCAGGACTCCTCCCAGGCATCTGCCCCAGTGTTTTGTCCTGCTGTGGAGGGAGCTGAAGTCCTGGGTAGCAGCCCCAGACTGCACCAGGGGAGATACCTGAAGAGTTTGGTGCATGTCGGAGGCACTCTGGAACTCCTCGCAGGGATTTCCCAGAGTCTTCTGGTTTCCTCTGGAGACAAGTGAATTCCCAGGTAGCAGCCCCAGAATCTTCTGAGGTAGCTACCCAAAGAGCATTGTGCATGCTGGGGACAGGTCTATTCCTGTTTTTGCTTCAGGACTTTTCCCGTACATCTAATGGAGTGTTTTCATTTTCTTTACAGACAGCTAAAGTCCCAGGTAGCTGCACCACAACTTTCCTAGTTAGTGGCAGAGTTTTCTTTGTCTTGGAGGCAGGCCATGCCCGATAGCTCCTCAGGAATCCTCGGAGGAATCTCCAGAATGTTTTGGCCTCCCCTGGAGACAGCTGAATTGAGCAGGTAGCCGTCCCAGACTTTTCCAAGGTAGCTCCCCAAGGTGTTTTGTGTATGCTGGAGACAGGTCCATGCTCGGTAGACCTCTGGGAGTCCTCCAAGGCAGCATGGGAGTGTTTTGCCTTTCCCTGGAGCCAACTGAAGTCCTGGATAGAAGACACATATGACACCTGTATAGTTACGTGAAAGGTTTTGTTCATGTTGGGGGCAGGTCCATGCCTGGTAGCTCCCTGGGAATTTTCCCAGTCATCTCTAGGACTGTGTTGGCCTCCCTGGGGACAGCTGAATTTTGCAGGTAGCAGACTCAGACGCTACAAGGTTGTTATTTGAGGAGTTCTCTTGAACTTGAAGGCAGGTCCATGCCCGGGAGCTTCCCAGGGACTCCCAAGCAGCTCTGCAATGTTTTGGCCTCCCCTGGAGATGGCGGAATTTTGAAGGTAGCAGCCCCAGACTCCCCCACAGAAGCTACGCAAAGAGTTTTGCCTGTGTTGGAGGCAGTTCCATGCCCTGTAGCTCTCTGAGACTCCTCCCAGACAGCTTTGGAGTGTTTGGACTTTGCCTGGAGACAGCTGAAGTCCTTGGTAACAGCCGCAGCCTCGTCCTAGGTAGTTACCTGAAGAGTTTTCTTCATGTGTGAGGCAGGTCCATTCCCAGAAGGTCCCTGAGACTCCTTCCAGGCATCTCCAATGTCCAGTGTTTTGGCTTCGTCTGGAGACAGGTGAATTCCCAGCAGCAGGCCCAGGCTCTTTGAAGGTAACTATGCAAAGAGCATTGTGTATGTTGGGGGAAGGTCTGTGCTCAGTAGCTGCGCAGGAGTTCTCCCCAGGCACGTTCAGGATTGTCTTGGCCTCCTCTGGGGAAAGCTGAAGTCCCAGGCAGCAACCCCAGACTCCTGCACGGTAGCTACCCGAAGCGTTTTGTCCATGTTGGAGGCAGGTGCAAGCCTGGTAGCTCCCTGGGACTCCTCCCAGGCAGCTGCAGAATGTTCTGGTCTTCCCTGGAGAGAGCTGAATTTCGGAGGCAGCAGCCCCTGACTCCTCCCAGGAATCCACTCAAGGAGTGTTTTCACTGTTGGGGGATGGTCCATGCCCTGTAGCTTTCTGGAAGTCCTCCCAGGCAGCTTTGGAGTTTTTTGGCCTTCCCTGGATAGAGCTGAAGTCTCGGGTAGCAGCCCCAGAGTCCTCCTAGTTACTTACTCTAAGAGCTTTCTTCATATTGAAGGCAGGTCAATGGCCGATATCTCTCTGGAACTCCTCTCAGGCATCTCCAAGAGTGTTTTGGCTTCATCTGGAGACAGCTGAAGTCATGGGTAGTAGCCCCAAACTCCTCCTAGGCTGCTAATTTAATTGTTTTGTCCATGTTGGAGGCAGGTCCATGCCTGGCAGCTCCCCAGGGTTCCTCCTAGGCATCACCAAGAGTGTGTTCACTTCCTCTGGAGATGGCTGAAGTCTTGGGTAGTAGCCCAGTAATCTTCCTAGGTATTTTGTTGAATAGTCTTGTTCCTGTTGAAGGCAGGTCCGTGTCTGGTAGCTCCCTGTGACTCTACCCAGGTATCTCCAGGATTGTGTTGGCCTGTGCTGGAGAAAGCTGAATTCCCAGGTAGCAGCCCCAGACTCTTCTGCAAGTAGCTACCCAAAGAGCATTGTGTGTGCTGGGGGAAGGTCCATGCCCCGCAGATCCTTTGAACTCCTCTCAGGCAGCTCCAGAATGTTTTGGCCTCCCCTGCAGACCGGGGAATTTCACAGGGAGCAGCCCCAGACTCCTGCAGGGAATCCACCCGAGGAGTTTTATCAATGTTGGAGGCAGGTCCATGCTCTGTACCTTGCTGAGACTCCTGCGAAGCAGCCTGGGAGTGTTTTTTCCTTCCCTGGAGATGGCTGAATTTTCTGGGTAGCAGCCACAGACTCCTCCTCAATAGTTACCTGAAAAGTTTTCTTCATGTAGGACTCGGGTGCATGCCTGGTAGCTCCTTGGGACTCCTCCCAGGCATCTGCACAAGTGTTTTGGCCTCCTCTGGAGATGGATGAATTCTCCAGCAGGAGCCCGAGACTCTTCAGAGGTAGCTATGCTACTGAGCATTGTGTATGTTGGAGGCCGGTCATGCTCTGTAGCTCCCCGGGACCTCTCCCAGGCAGCTCCAGAATGTTTGGGCCTTTTCAGGAGAAGGATGAATTCCTTGGTTAGCAGCCCTGGACTCTTCCAAGGTTGCTAGCACAGGCGTTTTGTCAATACTGGAGGCATGTCCATGCTTTGTACCTTGCTGGGACTCCTCTCAGGCAGCTTGGGAGTGTTTTGCCGTTCCCTGGACACAGCTGAAGTCTCAGGTAGCAGCCCCCGAGTCCTCCTAGTTAGTTACTTGAAGAGCTTTCTTCACATGGAAGGCAGGTCCATGCCCTGCAGCTCCCCAGGACTCCTCTCCGCCATCTCCAGGAGCACTTTGGTTTCTTCTGGAGACTGGGGAATTCCCTGGTAGCAGCCCCAGACTATTCTAAGGTAACTGCCTGAACAGCAGTGTGTATGCTGGGGGAAAGTCCATGCCCAGTAGCTCCCCAGGACCCCTCCCAGGCATCTCCGTTAGTGGTAGACTTGGCAGTGCTAGGTCAATGGTTGTGCGTCTACCCTGGTTTTGCATCAGAAAGTGATTTTGCACATGCGATGCCTTGCAACAGGGCTTTGGAGCCTGGCTTTGCCTCATACCTCTCCTTCTGCTTGCTGGCCAGGGCTCCTCCTGACTCTACCAGAGTGGGCCTCCACCTCCCTCCAGGGGAGGCCAAAACATTGCAGAGCTGCCTGTGGGAGGTGCAGAAGATCTACCAGGCATGGACCTGCCCCCAACATACACAATGCTCTTTGGGTAGCTACTCCAGAAAATCTGGGGCTACTGCCTGGGACTTCATCTGTCTGCAGAGGAAACCAAAATGCTCCTGAGATGCCTGGGAGGAGTATCGGGCAGCTACCAGGCATGGACCTGCCTCCAACATTGACAAAATGCCTCAGGGAGCTTCCTTGGAGGAGTCTGGGGTTGCTACCTGGGAATTCCTCCTTCTCCAGAGGAGGCCAGGACACCCCTGGAGAATCATAGAATCGTTTAGGTTGGAAAAGACCTTTAAGATCATTAAGTCCAACCATTGACCTAGCACTGCCAAGTCCACCACTATCCAGGAGATGCCTGGGAAGAGTCCTGGGGAGCTACTGGGCATGGACTTTCCCCCAGCATACACACTGCTGTTCAGGCAGTTACCTTAGAATAGTCTGGGGCTGCTACCAGGGAATTCCCCAGTCTCCAGAAGAAACCAAAGTGCTCCTGGAGATGGCGGAGAGGAGTCCTGGGGAGCTGCAGGGCATGGACCTGCCTTCCATGTGAAGAAAGCTCTTCAAGTAACTAACTAGGAGGACTCGGGGGCTGCTACCTGAGACTTCAGCTGTGTCCAGGGAACGGCAAAACACTCCCAAGCTGCCTGAGAGGAGTCCCAGCAAGGTACAAAGCATGGACATGCCTCCAGTATTGACAAAACGCCTGTGCTAGCAACCTTGGAAGAGTCCAGGGCTGCTAACCAAGGAATTCATCCTTCTCCTGAAAAGGCCCAAACATTCTGGAGCTGCCTGGGAGAGGTCCCGGGGAGCTACAGAGCATGACCGGCCTCCAACATACACAATGCTCAGTAGCATAGCTACCTCTGAAGAGTCTCGGGCTCCTGCTGGAGAATTCATCCATCTCCAGAGGAGGCCAAAACACTTGTGCAGATGCCTGGGAGGAGTCCCAAGGAGCTACCAGGCATGCACCCGAGTCCTACATGAAGAAAACTTTTCAGGTAACTATTGAGGAGGAGTCTGTGGCTGCTACCCAGAAAATTCAGCCATCTCCAGGGAAGGAAAAAACACTCCCAGGCTGCTTCGCAGGAGTCTCAGCAAGGTACAGAGCATGGACCTGCCTCCAACATTGATAAAACTCCTCGGGTGGATTCCCTGCAGGAGTCTGGGGCTGCTCCCTGTGAAATTCCCCGGTCTGCAGGGGAGGCCAAAACATTCTGGAGCTGCCTGAGAGGAGTTCAAAGGATCTGCGGGGCATGGACCTTCCCCCAGCACACACAATGCTCTTTGGGTAGCTACTTGCAGAAGAGTCTGGGGCTGCTACCTGGGAATTCAGCTTTCTCCAGCACAGGCCAACACAATCCTGGAGATACCTGGGTAGAGTCACAGGGAGCTACCAGACACGGACCTGCCTTCAACAGGAACAAGACTATTCAACAAAATACCTAGGAAGATTACTGGGCTACTACCCAAGACTTCAGCCATCTCCAGAGGAAGTGAACACACTCTTGGTGATGCCTAGGAGGAACCCTGGGGAGCTGCCAGGCATGGACCTGCCTCCAACATGGACAAAACAATTAAATTAGCAGCCTAGGAGGAGTTTGGGGCTACTACCCATGACTTCAGCTGTCTCCAGATGAAGCCAAAACACTCTTGGAGATGCCTGAGAGGAGTTCCAGAGAGATATCGGCCATTGACCTGCCTTCAATATGAAGAAAGCTCTTGGAGTAAGTAACTAGGAGGACTCTGGGGCTGCTACCCGAGACTTCAGCTCTATCCAGGGAAGGCCAAAAAACTCCAAAGCTGCCTGGGAGGACTTCCAGAAAGCTACAGGGCATGGACCATCCCCCAACAGTGAAAACACTCCTTGAGTGGATTCCTGGGAGGAGTCAGGGGCTGCTGCCTCCGAAATTCAGCTCTCTCCAGGGAAGACCAGAACATTCTGCAGCTGCCTGGGAGGAGTCCCAGGGAGCTACCAGGCTTGCACCTGCCTCCAACATGGACAAAACGCTTCGGGTAGCTACCGTGCAGGAGTCTGGGGTTGCTGCCTGGGACTTCAGCTTTCCCCAGAGGAGGCCAAGACAATCCTGAACGTGCCTGGGGAGAACTCCTGCGCAGCTACTGAGCACAGACCTTCCCCCAACATACACAATGCTCTTTGCATAGTTACCTTCAAAGAGCCTGGGCCTGCTGCTGGGAATTCACCTGTCTCCAGACGAAGCCAAAACACTGGACATTGGAGATGCCTGGAAGGAGTCTCAGGGACCTTCTGGGAATGGACCTGCCTCACACATGAAGAAAACTCTTCAGGTAACTACCTAGGACGAGGCTGCGGCTGTTACCAAGGACTTCAGCTGTCTCCAGGCAAAGTCCAAACACTCCAAAGCTGTCTGGGAGGAGTCTCAGAGAGCTACAGGGCATGGAACTGCCTCCAACACAGGCAAAACTCTTTGCGTAGCTTCTGTGGGGGAGTCTGGGGCTGCTACCTTCAAAATTCCGCCATCTCCAGGGGAGGCCAAAACATTGCAGAGCTGCTTGGGAGTCCCTGGGAAGCTCCCGGGCATGGACCTGCCTTCAAGTTCAAGAGAACTCCTCAAATAACAACCTTGTAGCGTCTGAGTCTGCTACCTGCAAAATTCAGCTGTCCCCAGGGAGGCCAACACAGTCCTAGAGATGACTGGGAAAATTCCCAGGGAGCTACCAGGCATGGACCTGCCCCCAACATGAACAAAACCTTTCACGTAACTATACAGGTGTCATATGTGTCTTCTATCCAGGACTTCAGTTGGCTCCAGGGAAAGGCAAAACACTCCCATGCTGCCTTGGAGGACTCCCAGAGGTCTACCGAGCATGGACCTGTCTCCAGCATACACAAAACACCTTGGGGAGCTACCTTGGAAAAGTCTGGGACGGCTACCTGCTCAATTCAGCTGTCTCCAGGGGAGGCCAAAACATTCTGGAGATTCCTCCGAGGATTCCTGAGGAGCTATCGGGCATGGCCTGCCTCCAAGACAAAGAAAACTCTGCCACTAACTAGGAAAGTTGTGGTGCAGCTACCTGGGACTTTAGCTGTCTGTAAAGAAAATGAAAACACTCCATTAGATGTACGGGAAAAGTCCTGAAGCAAAAACAGGAATAGACCTGTCCCCAGCATGCACAATGCTCTTTGGGTAGCTACCTCAGAAGATTCTGGGGCTGCTACCTGGGAATTCACTTGTCTCCAGAGGAAACCAGAAGACTCTGGGAAATCCCTGCGAGGAGTTCCAGAGTGCCTCCGACATGCACCAAACTCTTCAGGTATCTCCCCTGGTGCAGTCTGGGGCTGCTACCCAGGACTTCAGCTCCCTCCACAGCAGGACAAAACACTGGGGCAGATGCCTGGGAGGAGTCCTGGGGAGCTCCAGGGCATGGACCTGCTTCCCATTTCTCTCAGCAATCAGTGGCAGAGCATCAATCAATAGGATGGCAGCAGTCAGTAAAAGCAGCAAGCAATCGTATAGCAACAACCAATCCTTTACAAATAAGCAATAGAACAGCAACAACCAGGTTACTACAAAGTTGTCACTAGGGAGGGAACTTATCCTCCAAACATCAGCAGATATACTGATGATGGATTACTTATATGGAGATCTAATACTGGTATAAAGTGAATTAGATTTCAGAAAGGGCCAAAGCATCATCCCAGAGGGGAGGACAAAGCGATCCCAGAGGGGACCCAGCCATCCCAGAGGTGGGTGGATAAACCTAACCGCTCCAAAAGTGAGCCCAAAGGGGGAACAATAACATAACAGAGTCTCACCTCCGAGATGATCTGGAGGTGCCTGGATTCTCGGTCCCCAGCTGTGCTGCAAAGCGGCCAGCTGCACGTTTCAGGGATGCTTCTGATCGCCAGGCTCACAGCTCCCAGGCTCGCAGGAACGTTCTTCTGCTCGGGCATTTCCCCTTCCAAGCAGTCACCTTTATGACTGCTCACCCCTGCCCGCTCCTGCCCTATCGGCTCCTCAGGCACCAGTGACCTCATAAGCACCTGCTCAAGCCAGGGGCCTGCTCCTGCCCTATCAGCTCCTCAGGCACCTCTGACATCACAAGCACCTGCACAGCAGAAGCGTCCTCACTGCCAACACCCCGGCTTTTTCCCTCCATCTCCATCTCTGTCTCCCATCTCCCCCTGCTCTCCCCTCTCCCAGGCACCTTCCTCACCCACTCCACCACCTCCCACTGCCTCTGGCTGCCTCTGGGTTCGGGGGGCAGATGTTACCTCGCAAGCATTGTCCCAGACGGGTCACCTGCATCTCCTTCTCCTCTCCTTCTGCTCTCATCATCACTGCACCCGTTGTTTGATGCGCTTTTGGACATCATGGGCCCTTTCGTCCTGCCTCCCTCCTGCTGTTAAATGCTGTTCCTGCAAGAGAAGTGACCATCAGTCGGTGTCCCCTCTCTGCCATCTTACCTGCATCTCTCTGACCTGGACAGCTGCTGGGAGCTGTCACCATCAGCCCCGGCTCTGCTTGAAGGCTTCTCCTGGCACAGGCGCAGCTCTGGCTGTGCTTGGTGCGTGTTGTGCTTCCCGAGGGAGAACAGCAACCCTCACAGTTACTCCTGGGCAGTGTCCTGCTGGGAAGGGCTGATCTGAAGGCAGGCTGGCAGCAGACCCTGAGGCCGTGCTGGGGGTGGCCACATCTGGCTCCTTCCAGCAGGATTTTGGAAAGCCCCTTCCCAGCTGGCAGCACCAGGCCAAGGCCACGGGGCAGAAACAGCCCCCAGCCCCAAGGGCCCCAGCCCCCAACTGGCCTCTGTCCCCAAACTACTAAAACTGCCAAACAGGCTCGCCCCCTATCTGAATTCTCCCCATTTTTAAGGAAAAAAACCCCACATGTATACTTCCAGACTACTGTCTAAGACTTCTAGAGGGCAATTTGGGCTTCAATTCCAAGAGCAAAAGAATTTCCATGACAGAATCCCAGCCACCACCTCCATGATCATTGTCACTGACCCACAAAAGCTGCGTTGTCAAAAATCTTACAACTAATTAAAATTATCCTCTCTTTCCCAAATCTTTATTATTCTCATACCCTCAGACTACCATGGTAACAGTCACACTATTATTCTGTAATTACCGCCGATCTGAAGCCCCTCCAAAGCATCGTTCCCTGACGCGACTGACAGCACTGTTGATAAGGGAGAACCATCACTCACCACGCACCCGCCTGTTTGGCCTTTTCCCTCTGCGACCGAGCACGGCTACATGGACATCTCTGCCCGACAGGAGAAGGGTGGCCCGAAAAAATATCTTACATTGTCTTGGCTCTAGCGTAAGCAAGGAATTTATGACAGTGATACAAACAAGTTTAAGAGAAAGCAGGAGAGTGGAACAAGCAGAAAATGGGATATGTCTCACCCACCGCTAATTTCAGAGGAACTTTCAGGGGTGGTTTTTTGTCTTTGGTTTTAATTTTTAATGACTGCACAGCACAAGTGATAAAACACACACCTGCCTTTTAAGGCAAACTGTAAACTGCAAGAGTAAAACTATCCAGTCGATGTAATTACACTTCTTTCCAGGATACATCAGTCTTTTTTATTACATTTTTGTTGAGAATTTTACATGAAAAACACTAAATTCTGATATGGAAATAGCAAAACATTGTCTGCAAATCTTTGAAAAGACCACTGCATTGAAGGAAAACTGTTCATATAAACTGTAAATGACATGTTTCTGCTGTCAAAGGTTATAACGCTTTTGAGTATCTTTGCCGTCTTCATCTTCGTCTTCACTTTCTCCTGATGACATGATAACTACCGTACCTCAACGTAACAGTGAACTGTACAAGCACTCTTGCAAATTGTAGGAAATCCAAAATGCCTTACTGTCCTAGTTTCGCCTGGGATAGTTACATTTCTTCATAGTGATTTGTATGGGGCTATGTTTTGGATTTGTGCTGAAAACAGTATCGGTAACGCACCCATGTTTTAGTCACTGCTGAGCAGCACTTGCACAGCGTCAAGGCCTCTTCTGCTCCTCACACTGCCCCGCCAGCGAGCAGGGTGGAGGTGCACAGACAGCTGGGAGGGGACACAGCTGGGACAGCTGACCCCAGCTGACCAAAGGGATATTCCATACCCTATGACGTCATGCTCAGCAAGAAAAGTGGGGGCGAGGGTGGCGGGGGGCCACTGCTCAGGGACCGGCTGACCATCGGGAGCCGTGAGCAGTTGTTTTCATTTGCATCGCTTGTTTTTCTTGGGTTTCATTCTCCTCTCTCTGTTGTTTTGGTTCTTTTCCTTACAATTTCTAAAATTAATTTCTTTTTCATTATTTAACAGTTTTTAGCTTAACCCACGAGATTCTTTCTCACATTTACCCTTCTGAGTCTCAACCCCATCCCATCGGGTTTGGTTATTACCATCCTGTTAATGACACAATAGATCCTGCCAAACCTACAACCTGCAAAACCTGAAGACCAACTCATGCAAGACACATTCCAGAAATTACGATCAACACAGAGGAACATACGTATCGATATTGTTCTGTCCTTGCCAAAACTGCTGGCTGACCTGTCATCAGCCTCAGTGGCTGACAGCAGGCAAGACTCTCTCATCTGCCTTAGCTCAGATGCAGCTCCTGGGAAAACAGCTATTTCAGAAGGGCAGGTCTTGGTGTGTTGGCAAAGTGCTTCAAGGAAATGTTTCTAATACTCTGGAACGGTAAGACTAAGCAGGGTAATCTCACTCCAAGTTCGAGCTCTGCCACAGATTACCTTTTTTTTTTCCCCCCTCCTTTCACCAAAAGGGTGGCACTTCTTTCTCAATGCAAGATGAGTTACGTGGGGTACACAGCCAGCCCATGGAAAACTGAGAAATGAGTCTGTGATCACTTCCATCCCCACGCCTTGGCACTCCAACACTCCTTTCACACTCCCTTCCTCGCCAGCAGTCAGGCCTGACGCAGTCTGAGCAACACCTACAAGATGCCGACTTTGCCAGACACTGCCCAAATCATCTCCTACTGAGTTCTGATCGGCTCAACCACTGCCACAGCCTTTTCGGTCCTTACGCGCAGTCTTGCCCCAATCTCACCCACTCAGAAAGCTCCTACAAGAATCATCTCACTCACTGCCTTAATCACAACTTACAGTCTCCTTAACACCCTGAAGCTGACTCCCTCGCGTCACACAGACAGTTAACATGGCCTTTTATGACTTAGCCTCCTCCCTCATCTTACTTCCCACCGAGTACCACAACGACAGCTCCTAATTACAGGCCCTGAGAGCAGCTTCCACTGACTGTCACCTGCTACACACCAACAACAACAGCACTGTCTCTCCCATGCCCATCTCCACTCTCGGGAGGAGCTGTTCGCACACCCCTGCAGCCGGCCTTGCTGCCTGACAATCCTTGCTGTGCTGCTCAAGGCCATGAAAACTGTCACGCTACGGCTGTACCCGCATCACTGTTCCTCATTCTGACTGACACTGCCCATGGCTCTGTATTCCCACCTGCTCACAGCCATCGCTTGCTTCCAACCTTGTCAGCATTTTGGAAAAGCACACTTTATTTTTCTTTTAATACCTCCTTTGACATCACTACAGTACAGGCCCAGAGTCCATGACTGTGGCTGGTAAAGTCCGTAGCAGTACAGAACTGTGTAGGGATGAAAAATACCCACCAGTTCAGCTCACATCAAACGTTTAAGCCAAGGCTTTTGGCTACAACACAGGCAAGAAAATGTAAAACCAGAACTAACCTACACTCCCTCCTTCACTGGCACCTCTTTCTTCACCAGTTCTTTGCATTTCTTTAACTCCTGGCGAGTACGTATCAAGATTTCCCTGTTTAAAAGAAACAAGAAAGATCAGTCACAAACACGCAGAAAACCTGCCCTCCACATACACGGTGCCCACACAGGAGCATTATCAAGGCCCTGCATATACACAAAAGATTAAATTAACGCACCGGGGAGGAGAGAGCAGGAACAGCACTCTGGCACCCACGATGAGCAACAAGAATTTCTGCTCTGAACTGGGGCTTAGTCAACGTGCAAGGACAGTACTGATCCAGACACGAAACTGCGCATAGCACTTAATCCCAGCTGCCACATACACCGTACCTTCTTCCATGAATTGTTTTCCATCCCATCGCAGCTTAGATACCTGCACTCTGGCTCAGGGCTGACTGGGGGAACTTCTCACGGCTTTAACTTTGCTTCGGGCTTGGCACGAGCACGAGGCTTCATCCCTTTGGCTTGGCCCCCAGCAGAAGGTGGGCAAGTGGCAGGTTTGCAAGTGGGTTGATGGAACGGAGCTTGGACACCTACCAGAGATATAAACCAACCAAAGAAAAAGCCCAGAGAAACTGTGTTGGAGAGTAGCAGAAAGAAACATCAGGGCTGATCCCTGTTTAACACACGGGCTTTGGAAGTTTGGAGACTGGAGCTCCCAGCAGACTCCACTCCTTGAATGGAAACATCCTTTAGCTTTTGATCCTGGCAGAAACACCACAGACTGGCCCCAGCTCTGCTCTGCAGCTGCCTGAAGCGTTTGCTTGTCCATGCCCAGTGCTCTTCCACGCTTACAAAGTCTGTTTAATCTGCAAAACAGTCAGTACTACAAACTGGCAGCCAAATGCCGCTTCTCTCAAAGGTGTGAAAACTGCAGTGAAAGACAACACAGGTACCAGGACAAGCCTTCTGCTCTGGGTTCGGTTTTAAAATGCAAGGTCTTCTGAACCTCTGTTTCCCAGCTGCCGCCAACAGCTGGGGAAACGGCCTGGTTTGATCAGCTGGATGATCAGTGCTGACTACCAAATCCCAGTACAGGAAGTTACACCGCAGGCTGCAGATTGTGAGCCCAACCCCAAGGACTGAATAGCCTCCCTCCTGCCACTGGGCTGATGGCAGTATTGCACATCCCCTGGCTTCTCCAGCTCTTCCCCAGCAGTCTCCTCCCGGCCACTCTGCTATAGGCCGCTAGATGGTTTCAGGGAACCATATCCCGGACCCACTCTGGCATCTCCCAGCAATGAGGATGCAGAGATGCTCTCCCAGCACACTGGGCTCCTCTCACCTCTTCTGGTCTCTCTGCGTTGTCCTTTCCTCATCTCCAGACATTGGTTCTGACCTTCAGCCAGATCTCCACTGCTTGTAAAATTCCCCCGTTGCAAGGAAATCAACAAGATGACCACGTCCTCCTGAGCCTTGTCTCTCATGGGAACTTTGGTCTGGCAACCAATGCAGAACATGGCAGTGGGGTCACAAAAACATCAAGGCTTGCCCCAGAGTAGGTGGGATGAGCTTGGCTGTTCTTCTGCAGGGAAGAACAGCACAAAGAAAACCTGGGCAGGTTTAAGCATTAACAACTTTACTGGGCTTTCGCTGCCTTCAGCAGACCTCTTGGCTGTTAACAGGCCAAACTTCCCAGCCCCCTGGGTTTTGAGACGGCTCATTTTGGCTTGGGCTAGGGTATCAGTTAACACCCGCATTGCCAAACCCTCGTAGACCTGAGCGTGCTCCTCACAGCTCCATACCGCTGTCCCTGTGGGAAGTGAGGCTCAGGGGGAGCAGTGCTGCACAGATATGTGCTGGAAGGCAGCGCAATGGGAATACAGACACGAGACTGGTGGGGGAAAGGTCGAGTATCGACACTGGGAAACGTGATGCCAGTTCAGTGTCTGCAGCAGGATCTGGGCAGCCACAGAGCTGAGCAGCGACTCCCTTTGGAGACCATGAGGCAACGGGTACCCTCACTCCCGCAACCCGCTCCAGGTGACATCCCACTTCTCGCAGCCTTGCCCTCCCTTTCCCCTCCACCTTTCCAGACGGTGGCAGTCGTCCTCTGAAGGCAAGACAAGAGAAAGCGCCCCTTGCTGAACCGCCACCCTTTCCTCCACTGGAACCACCCTGGGTCTGCACGCAAGGACGTACGGCAGTGGCAGCCGTTCACTCCTGTTCTGCTCCCTACAGACCCCTTTGGTGACTGGAATGAAGTCTGCTCCCGGCATCTTCCTCGTGCCCACCCCAGCCTCCCTGAAGAAGTCACCTATCGGCCACTTCTGTTTGCACAGGAGCTTATGCAGCGTGACACCACCAGGTCCTAGCACCATCGGCTCTCTGGAGGTGAGCACTGGAAAAGCTGAGAAAACACCCTGAGAGCACCCTCAACCAGAGTCATCGTGCCAGGAGGTGTGACACCATCGGGGGTAAAGCAGCGCAACTCTACTGACCTGTTCTGCTCTCTCCAGGCTTCCCTTTCTTCCCAGGGCTTCTGGCAGCAGGGTTTGCTCCTGAGTTCTGGCAGATGCAAACAGAAACCCTTCTGCTGTGGCCGAGGAACTAACTCACCCAGGAGCTGTTTTTCGGAAAGGGCTATGGTTACTTGTCTGGCATAAGCAACACCCAAACAGAGTTTCTGATGCACCTCCTGAGCACAGGCATGCAAACAAGGGATTGCTAAGACTCAGAGTAACTCACATCATTTAAGAACCCACAACAGGTACACTGAATGCGAAAATGAGCACAAAGAAAGGGGTCTTTTCAGAATTGCTAACTATTTTCTTTCCATGTCTGTATTTTCCTCACTGCGGGGAGGAAACACAGACTCTGCAGCCCCTGCAGTTAAATATGGTTCTGCAGGACAGGGGGCAGATGAAAGTACAGAGACCTGAACAGGGAACTTTCAAATTTGTGAAGAATCAAGCAGAAACAGTTGCACAGCACAGCATCAATTTACAGAAATTTAAACCTGACGGAGCAGAGCAGTAGAAGTGAGTATCACAGAGAACTAGAGGGGAACACTGCAATCAAAAGGGTCAGCAACGCAGACAGCTCTAACGGCACATTTCTACCTGACTTCCTTGAACAAAACAGGCTTGGGATCCCCATTACTCACTTCACCCTGGAATACTCCCATTCCTCGTCTGAAAGCTGCTGTGTGCCCAGCTGAGGACAGACACAATCCACACAGAGAGCAATCACAGCTAAACACTGCACTTTCCTTGGCGAAGTTTCCTTGGGAAAAATACATTTATTTAAAAACAAAAAAAAAGTGTTACTGCAAGAACCGGGAAGAAAAAATCCCTGACAGGTTGACTGGAACTTCCCGGCTGTGGTAAATCCATCCGCCCTCTGCACCCCATTTCCCAATAGCCGGCAGCACAGCTTCGCTGGGGGAAAGGCAGGTATCAGACCTCGGGGCCGAGAGAGGGGCACAGCCATCTGCCAGGGGAGCTGCATCCAGCCAGCAACATTCCCCGCTTGCTTCTCTGACAACAAAGCCCCGCTGCATGCTCCCACCAGGAGGGAGAAACAACTTCCATGTCTGGAAATCCCCATTTATCAAAGGCTGCCAGCAGAGGCAGGGCTGTCCATGAGCACCAGACCCACACAAAGGCCTGGGGACAGCAAAGGCCCCTGGCCTGTCCCCACCACAGCATGCCTGCTCCAAAGCCTGCAGCCGCCTGGAGAGAGGAGGCCGCTCTGCCTTCCCCTGGCCTGCAGACATCAAACACCGACCCCCCGCTGTCAGGGCTGGGGCTGGCGACCCTCGGGGCAGCAGCAGGGACCGCCCTGACCCTGCTGCTGGGGCTGGCCCTGGGCTGAGCCCTCGGGCCCAGGGCTGGGGACTGGGCCCTGGCGGGGCCCGTGGGCGGTGAGGCCTCCAGGTCCCTCCCCCCAGGCCCATCCGCACTGGCAGATACCTGCTCCTGCTCCTGCTCCTGCTCCTGCAGCTCCCCTGGCCCTGGCCCTGCTCCCCCCGGGCCCCGGCTGCCCCCGGCCCGGCTCTCGCCCCTTTCTCCTCAGGCCCCTGGGCCTCGGCCCCCTCCGGCCCCGCCCCACCCAGCTGTGACTGACAGGCCGCCTCCGGCTCCGCTGATTGGCTCAGCTGTGGCCAATGGCACAGCTGTTGCTGGGCGGGCTCAGGCAGCCCGGGCCTCTCCTCCCAGAGCCGCCCTGCGCCCGCTGCCCCCGCAGCGCAGCGGCTCCTCAGCCCGCCGGGACACGGGGCCTGCGGAGAGACGGCCTCCAGAAGGGCCATGGCGCCGGGAGCTGCTCTCTCAGCAGCGCAAGGTGTGTGTGTGCACAGCTCTGCCGCCCCTCGGTCTGTTTGGGGCTCTGGGCCTGCACAGGGAGGGAGGGCAGGGCAGGGGAGGGGAGAGGGCAGGAGGGAGCTTCCCTGGATTTGCCCCGGATCGGCAAGCCTTTCCCAAAATGCGGCTCTGTCTGTGCTGTGTGACGGGAGCCGCTGGCATGAGCCAGGCCAGCAGCTGGCAGGAGACGGGGCTCTGCCCCCGGTCCCAGCGCCCGTGCTGAGCCCAGCGCCCAGGGCCTCCCTCAGGCCTCGCCGTGCCCCGGGCGGTGAGGAGGAGAGACGGCCTGTGCTGGCGGGGCCCAGGGCATCCTCCTGTGGCCAGAAGGAAGGACGGAGCCCCGTCGCTCTCCCCACAGGGGCTGACCACTGTCCTTGGCTTCTGTCCCCGGGGCTCCCCAGCGCTGGCAGGACCCGCAGGCCTTCAGGGCCAAGCAAATGCCGGGGTGCCAAGGGCTCCTGGGGCTCAGGGCAGCTCCGGGCAGCTCCGAAGCTGAGGTGTGGCTGCCCCTTTGCTTCTGCAGATGCAGTTGTTTGCTACCCCCTTCATGGTCGAACCTGTTTCTCCTCATGGCCCATGGACTGGACAGATGCCACGTCCCTGTTAGTCTGGGAGGACGCCAGGGAAACGAGGAAGCCACAGCAAGAGCACACAGGTATGAGGACAGTGAACAGGAGCCGTGTCAAAGTTTTTCTGCTCTTTCAGAGCTGAACTCTGACATCTGTGTGCATCCCAGCACCAAAGTCAGGATTTTTCCTCCGAGCTGCACAGCTTTTCACCAGCAGAAGTGAGTGGGGCTGAGCTGGCCTTCAGGATAACTCGGCTCCTGTCTTTTTTAATTGCATGCCTACACTTTCCCTTTTTTCCAGCAATTGCTTGCTTTCTTTCTCCCCCCCTTCCTCCTCCCAGTTCCCTCCTCTTTCAAAGGTAATTATGATTTGACTTTCCAGACAGATCATCGAGTAGGTAGACACAGGCTATAACTATAGTCTGGTGTATACCTCCAGAGCTGTAGGCTGAGCTCTTCTACCTTTAAAGGCTAGATAGATATGAGCTATGGGTAGAGTTCCTGTTTGGCAGTTATTATTTCTTTTGGGGTCCTGTGACAGTGATGGTGAGGTCGTCAGCCTGCAGCTCTGCAGCAGCTAAAACTACCAGTGAAAGAGTTTTGATGGCAGATGCTGTTCTGTGTGTTTCATTTCCAATAATCATTTCATTGAGCTGGAATTATTTCGATGCGATTAGGTGATGGGGGTCTTCTTGCACTGGTCTTCTGTTTCTGGAGCGCGTCCTGACAGCCTTTGTCATCCAGAGCTTTCCCGTCTGTTCCCGAGAGGAGTGATGGCCAGGACGCAGAACGACTCCTGTGAGTAATGGCTTCACCAATAGGCTTGGATTTAGTGACTCCTCATGGGCAAATGGGTGTAGCAGGTGCTCCAGCCAAGGATTTTGATGTGCTGACACCCTAGAGTGAATTTGGAGGTGCTTCCTCCACCTCCTTCTCCTCCTCCTCTTCCTCTTCCCTGTTCTTCTTCATCCTTTTCCTGCTCCTCCTGCTCCTCCTCTGATTCTTCGTCATCGTTGTCCACCTCCTCCTCCTTCTCCTGTTCTTCATGTTGTTCCTCCTCTTCCTGTTTCTCCTCCTCCCTCCTCCTCCTGCTTTTCTTCCTCCTCCTTTTCCTCCTCATCCTCTTTCTCTTCCTTCTCCTCCTCCTCCTCCCCCCCATGCTGTTCTTCCTCCTCCTGCTCTTCTTCCCCCTCCTCCTTTTCTTCCTCTGCCTTCTGTTCTTTTGCTTTCTTTTCTTCATCCTTTTCTTCCTCTTCCTCCTCCTGTTCTCATTTCTTCTCATCTTCCTCCTTTTTTTCTTTCTCCTCCTTTTTCTCATCCTCCTCACCTTTTTCTTTATTCTTCCCTTCCTCCTTATCCTGTTCTTCCTCCTCTTCCTTCATCTCTTCTTCTTTCCTCTCTTCCTCCTCCTCTTCCTCATCCTGTTCTTCCTGTTCTTCCTCCTCTTCCTTCTCTTCCTGTTCTTCCTCCTCCCTGCTTCTCCTGTTTCTCTTCCCCTTCTTCCTCCTCCTGCTCTTCTTCCTCTGCCTCTTTCTCCTCCTCCTGTTCATTCTCTGCCTCCATTTCTTCCTCCTCTACCTCCTCTTCTTCCTCTTCCTCCTCTTGTCCTTCCTTCTTTTCCTTTTCATGCTCCTTCCTGCTCTTGTTCTTCCTCTTCCTCTTCTTCTTGTTCTTTCTCATGTTCTTCATCCTGTTCTTCCCACAGTTCTTCCTCCTCCTCCTGTTCTTGTTCTTTCTCCTCCTTTTTGTCTTCATCCAGTTCTTCCTCCACCTCTTCTTCCTCTTCCTTCGTCTCCTTCACTTTCTCCTCATACACCTCTGCATGTTCATCTTCTCCATGTGCATCCTACTCCTGTTGTTGTTCTTCATAGTCCTTCTCGTTATACCCCTCCTTCTCCTCCTCCTCCAACTCTTCCTCCTCCTGTGTCCTTCTGGTTTTCTTCCTCCTCTTCCTGTTCTTCTGTTACTCTGTTTACCCTCCTCTTCTTTATCCTCATCCTCCTGTTCCTTCTGTTCTTTTTCCACCTTCTCGTCTTCTTCTACCTCATCCTCCTCCTTCTCCTTCCTTCTCCTCCTCCTCCTGTTCTTCACCATATTCCTCCTCCTTCTTCTCTTCATCTTCTTCTAACTCATATTTCTCTTTTTCTTCCTCCTCCTCCAAATCCTGTTCTTCCTCCTGTTCTTCCTTCTCCTTGTCCTCGTATTCTTCTTAATTTTTGTCCTCTTATTCCTCCTCCTCCTCCTCTTTCTCCTCCCCCTCATCCTCCTGTCTCCCCTCCTCCTTTTTTTTCTTCTCTTTCTCCTCCTCCTCCTCTTCCTCTTCTTATTCCGGTTCCTTTTCCTATTTCTTCTCCTGTTCTTCCTCCACCTTTTCTTCTTCTTCCTCTTGCTCATTTCTCATCTTTCTCCTCCTTATCCTGTTCCTTTTCATCCTTGTCCTATCTCTTCCTCCTCTTTATCCTTCTTGTGTTGCTCCTTCTCCTCCTCCTTCTCCTACAACTTTTCGTTCAACTTCTCCTCATCCATATCCTTTTGTTGCTCCTAATCCTTCTCTTGCACTTTCTCCTTGACAACTGTATGAGGTGTAACAAGGCTCAGTGCTGGGTCCTGTGCTTGGGTCACAACAACCCCAGGCAACACTACAGGCTTGGGGAGGAGTGGCTGGAGAGCTGCCAGGCAGAAAAGGACCTGGGGGTGTTGGTCGACAGCTGCTGAAGACGAGCCGGCAGTGTGCCCAGGTGGCCAAGAGGGCCACTGGCACCCTGGCTTGTATCAGAATTAGTGTGGCCAGCAGGACCAGGGCAGTGATCGTCCCCCCGTACTCAGCACTGGTGAGACAACACCTTGAATCCTGTGTTCAGTTTTGGGCGCCTCACTACAAGGCGGCCATGGAGGTGCTGGAGCGTGGCCAGAGCAGGGCAATGAAGCTGGTGAAGGGTCTGGAGCACAAATCCACAAGTGGCTGGGGGAGCTGGGGCTGCTCAGCCTGGAGAAGAGGAGGCTGAGGGGAGACCATATCGCTCTCTGCAACTACCTGAAAGGAGGCTGGAGCCGGGGGGGGGGGGGGGGCGGGTCAGATTGCGGCATCGCTCCAGGATTGTGGCACCGCCCCAGGAGGCTTGCGGCATCACTCCAGGATTGCAGCATCGCTCCAGGAGGTTTGCGGCATCACTCCGGGATTGCGGCATCGCTTCAGGAGGTTTGCGGCATCGCTCCAGGAGGATTGCGGCATCGCTCCAGCAGGTTTGCGGCATCGCTCCAGGAGGCTTACGGCATCGCTCCAGGAGGCTTACGGCATCGCTCCAGGAGGTTTGCAGCGTCGCTCCAGGATTGCGGCGTCGCTCCAGCAGGTTTGCGGCATCGCTCCAGGTTTGCGGCATTGCTCCAGGAGGTTTGCGGCATCGCTCCAGGATTGCAGCATCGCTCCAGGAGGTTTACGGCATTGCTCCAGGAGGTTTGCAGCGTCGCTCCAGGATTGCGGCATCGCTCCAGGATTGCGGCATCGCTCCAGCAGGTTTGCGGCATCACACCAGGCTCACCGATGTTTCCTGAGGTCCAGCCAAGCATGGGGAGCGCCAGAGGGAAAGCGAGCAGCGGCCATAACGGCGCACAGCCACCCCCACCACTGGGCATCCCCCATCTCCTGGGCTGAGCATGGATGGAAGCATCTCTGTCGTCCCCACTTGGCGCAGAAGGGGCCTCCCCGCCTGCCGTATTCCCGGGACAGACCTTCTCCACCCACAGGCATCCACTGCTTTCCATTTCTGGGCTCAGACGTGGTTGTAAGGATTTGTTAAGCCATCAGGTCTCACCTTGGTCCCCCAGTCCTCTGTCCCAGGCCTACCCGTGGCCCATCGCTACTTCTCAGGACCACTCATACTTCAGAAGAGGCCTTGGATCTTCCTGGTGCTTATGAACAACCTTGCTGGCTCCTGTCAGAGCTCCTGGTGAGGCTTCTGGGCCGTAGCAGGGCCTTTATGACCCTCTCTCATGAAACGGTTGCCTTTTTATGGGCTGTAGCCACACAAAAGCCCCAAACACAGCAAAATGGACGCTGAGCGACGTGTCAATAAGAACCGGGTGAGCCAGCCCTGTGCCTGGGTAAGGAATCTCTCCTGAGGAGCAGATTCGGCCTCTGCCGCTTTCTGGAGAGGGAAATCAGCAGTGTCCGAGCCACCCGGGGACACAAAGGGTGACTTTCGCGAGACCACCCTTCGTCCGAACCGCGCGAGATGTGTACTTGAGGGTGTATCAGGCCTTATCTTGCCAACACTGGATTCGCTCGGCATTGCCCAGAGCGGCTAGCACGGACTGCTACGCTGCCGATATTTAGATTTTGGCAGATAAATGCTATTTTTATTTTTATTTCATTTTTTTTTACCCCTGAAGGGTGACGGCGGGCTTTTCGACGGAAGCCCCAGCAGGTTTGCATCGCGAGAACCGGGAGGCCGGCAGGCAAGGGAAGGATGGATGGTTTGGGCGCCGTCCTGGGCTTTGGGAAAGCTCAGGATTTGAGCTTCCGTTTCAGCCCGAACTATTTCAGCTGACGCTACCTCCATCTTCCCTCTGCGTGAGACGACTGCCCTGGCTCTCCAGGCAAACTGGAGCCAATTGGGTCCTGAACTGGACCTTTTCCCCTTTGCTGGAAATGAGAATTATGGGATGGAAGGGGCCTTTGAAGGACATCTAGTCCATCCCCCTGCCATGGGCAGGGATGTCTTCAACCAGATCAGCTTGCTCAGAGCCCCGTCCAACCTGATCTTGAATGTTTCCAAGGATGGGGCATCTCCCACCTCTCTGGGCAACCCCGTGCCGGTGTTTCACCACCCTCAACCTGAAAAATTTTGAGAAGGCAGAAGGCCATGAAACCCCCGCTTCATGTAGGGCCGGCTAACGACAACATCGCGTGGCCTGTGGGACTTTACCGTCAGAGAAATTGTGAATCCACCTCGTTTTCCCTCTCTTTTTAACCCCGTCTTTCAGCATTTATGCATTTGATCTGCTTTGCTACTTTGAAAACTCTCTTTGAAGAGCCAGCCCAGCCTCAGCATGGCTTATTTTTGTTAACCCAAATGAATATGCAGCAGGTTTCCAACCACGGAGCAGCTTTGCACAACATCTGCCCCAAGAGGGGAAATCTCTCGCCTCGCATTTGGAACTGGGTGAAGCCGGGGGCGGGGGAGAAATGCACCGTTTCGGGTCGTATTTGATCTGCGCATGATGAAAAAAGGTTGGGTGGGCGGGAAAGAACCGAGGAAAACCACCCACGGGCTGGTCCTCTGCAGCTGGAGGAGGGAGCCATAGGTGACAGGAGGCGCGACAAGCGACATCAGCAGGTAGAGAAGACTTTTGGAGGGAAGGCTTCGCAAGAGAGTGCCCTGAGATCGCTCAGCTGAAAACCAGAGACTGGGCGTGCTCTGCTAACTCCTTGTTATCATTTAAAGGTTAAACTTAAGACGTTATCATGCCTAAACCGTCCCCGATCTGTAGATTTCCTCCCTATTTTGGGGAGGTGGAAGAGGGGAGTTGTTTAGCTTTTTAGTCAAAGGCGGCCAAGGGACAGATCCCAGATCAGCGAAAGCGGGAAGCTCGGAGCTCCCCTCATCTGCCCTGCACTTCAGCATGGAAACCGAGTCCAAAAGTTTGCTTTTATTCTCTTTAAAGCATCACGTGGGCCAGGGGAGAGGCCAGGACACCTAAGGAGGAATCCCACTTCTCGGGATCTCAGGAGGCCTGGCAATTCCGGGGTTCAAGGAGGTGGTCAAATGCTTTGTCTCCATTTCTGTAACGGTGGCTTCGATGCCCGGTTTATGGCATGGCGGTTCTCCTCGTAAAACCCTTCTCCTTTTAAAACTCTTCTCCTCATGAAACCCTTCTCCTCATAAAACTTCAGGAGAGTTCTGTTGGCCAAGTAGAAAACGGTGTCGAGGTCCCTCTGGACTCAAACTCCAACGTTGCGGCATTTAAGGTTTGCGGGCCAACGCCTCAAACGAGGTAAGAATACGGGGAATTGCAAGACGCTGTGGGTAATGAAAGAGAATTTTGCATTTCATCTTTAAGCCAAGATGGAAAATACCACAGCGACCATCTCAGAAATACTAAAAGAAGGTATAAAAAAAAAAAAAAAAAAAAGAAACGCATGGCCAATGCGGAAAGGATTAACGGGGTAGGCTCTTCTTTGTGGAGGATAGTACCAGAGAAGAAGTTGAGATCTCCGGGATGGTGCCCATCACACAGCCGGTTCTGGATGGGGGAACTCACCCATCCCTTGGACCACCTCTGGCACCTCAGATATCCCCGGGTTCTGTTTACAGAGCTGACGTTTGGCCTCCATCTCCATTAATTAGCAGGGGAGACGAGGCAAGGAGCTCACGTGCAGGTGCCCACTTAGGGCCCGCCTGGATGGAGGAGAGAGGAATCCCAGGTCTTGTGGGTTTATGACAGCCATGAGCTGCATCCCCTTCTAGGCCCAGGACTACAAATCTGGAGTGAGATGCCTCCATTGATCCAGCTGATCCCTTCCCTCGGCAAGGTTAAAGGAGATCCCTGCCTGTCACTGGCTGGGAACGGGACAAGAAAAGTTGAGTCTCACGCCCAACCCTTTTCCTGATGAGAGAAACGACGCTGCTAGAAAGGACCGTCGAGGGAAGGAACACCAGTGATTACCTCAGTTGGCTTCTCTGAGAGAGCCGTGGGTCAGCGACGGTGTCCCGATCCAATGTCGAGAGAGGTTTCGATACGATCCCAAGGACGAGATTAAGACGCAAACGAGGTCAAATGCCGTACAACCTTTTGACTTTATTTTGGCGAACGAAGGGGTGAGGACCGGGTAGGGAGATAGGGGGGAAGGAAAAAAAAGAAAAAGGAAAGGAAAAAAAAAGAAAAGAGAGAGAAAAAGAGAGAAAAATAGAAAGAGCGTGCTCAGGTGGGTGAGAAAAGAGCCACGTAGGGGAACTAGCTACCGCCACTCCGAGTCCGGCGTTGTCCCGTCGATCAAAGGTCCAGTCGGTCCAGCCTCTGTGTCCGCAGGAGCAGCTTCCAAGGAGGTGCACGGTGAAGGACGAGAAGAGAAAAAGAGAGCCTCAAAAGGCGCACGCGGTCCTTTTATAGGGCCATGCACATGCGCAGAGCAGGTCTGCGTACATGCAGTTTGCGCTTCTGCCTTTCGCGCCCTGGTCTCTGCGCAGGCGTGCGTGCAGTTCATGGCCCCGCCTTCCGCATCCTGGCCTCTGCCTTTCGCGCCCTGGTGTCTGCGCAGGCGTGCATGCAGTCCATGGTCCCGCCTTTCGTGTCCTGGTCTCTGCATGGGCTGTGGTGGTTTCATCGGGGGCTGGATGTCGGACCCAGAAGATGGCGGTAGAACGGCAATGTCGAGACAATTCTGATTAGTCCTCGACACCACCCCGTGGCTCGACATTGCAGTCTTCACAGTGGTAAGAGAGGTGGGAAGGGAAAAAGAGAGAGAGAGAGAGAGAGAGAGAGAACAGAGCAGAGGTGGAGACAGAAGCAGGGGAAAAGGGAACATGGGACATGGCAAGAGTGTTCAATTGCAAACAAACAGGAACATTGTCCAATGTAAACACTCCTTTTTCCTTAATCTTTCTAAGTTTAACAATGTTTAACAACCCTGAGAAATCCATTGCGCGAGGTAGTTCACTATTATAAGAAGTATAGAACAACTAGTGAGTATGACATGGGTAGGAATATGCAATTTTTTTGTTGTTGTTGTTTTGGTGTGTTTTGTTTTTTTTTTTTTTTTTTTTGTTTGAGGTCTAAACAATGGTTATTGTGGTGGGTTCTACCCGGTGAACGGCACGGATTTGTTGTATGCCCTCGGGTGAGGTGGTAGGTATGAACTGCATATAAGATACCACATGTCGTATTAGCTGAACAAAACAGGGTATTATACAGGGTAAAAACATTAAAGTGGCAAATGCACATAGCAAATATAACAGCAACTGTTTCACCCAGGGCGCCCCCGGCAGCCAGGACCATAAATTACCATTCCAACCATTCCAGGTCTGGACGGGGACGTGGGCTATTTTCCTAATGTCTTTGGTTAATTGGAGGACTACTTCACCTACATCGTCTATTTCTAAACAACAGTTAGAAACATTTAATTTCCCACATACCCCTCCTTCTTCAGCCAGTAAATAATCTAAAACCATACGGTGTTGAAGGATTGCCGTGCGCATTTGTTGAGACTGTTGAGTTAAAAGATCTATAGCATTGGCGGTTTTATTGGTAACAATTTCTAAAACCGCTTGTAATCGGATTATACGGTTCAAATTATAGATTGGTTCCCTTGCCCCTGATATCGGTTCACTGGGGTTCCAGGTGGCAGGCCCATAATGTTGGATTATTCTTTCAGGAGGCCACTCATTTTCCCCCCATTTTTGTGTTCCACCTATGTTCACCTCAACAGCTCGCTTGCGGCGGGCAATCTTTCCATCTTCCAGATTATCGTACAATCTTATCCCCAACTGAGAGCCACCCGTTTGTGGAAGAAGGAAGAATAAAGGCCGGATAATTCCCACATAACAGACCCCTGACCAATGCGCTGGCAGTCGTTTATAGGCAGTATGTCCACAAATCCAATAATGGCCCCTTTTAGCTGTGGCCCCGTTGGCGAATGGTCCCGCTGCATCCCCGGGGAACTGGAAATACATTGTTTTGTCATTGCCCACAGGGCTAAAAAAGACAGTTGGGTTATTATTCATCCGGCCGGTGCAATACCAGGCCCCAAAGCTGCTTTTCCATTCACAAGTTTGCTTGTAAGCATGGTCCCTAGATTGTTGGAAAATTAAGGTTTCATTTTTATTTGCCCAGTACCCTTTGAACCCTCGACTGCGTCCGGCACTATCAAGCCATGCCCATATGGAGATACCCCTATCTGCATTTACCAACTTGTTCGTAAGTGTCCATTGGCACTTGCTTTCTCCCACATAGACCCCTCCCTTTTGAGTACGATTTAAACAATATTGCCCCACAGCAGGAAATTGAACTGGCCATGTTCCACTATCACCCCAAGTGTCATCCGTGGTTTCACTATAATTACTCACAATTTGGGCTGGGGTGAGGGGTGTGGACGTCCACGGCCAACTCGACAGCCCCAGAGGTCCCCCACAAACCCAGCAATGACTTAAATTAAAAGCTCGGCTTATAGCTTTGGCTAACAGTACAAATTCATTGTCCTTGAAGGGATCAAACGGGTCAGGGGAGGGGGAAGGAATTAGCTCCCCGCCACTGTTATAGGTACATTGCCAAACTAGTACAGCCACCAATAACGCGCGCATCCTGATTAAGCAGCAATCGGCGTCTGTCTAGTCTCCGTCGGGTGGTGCGTGTCCAGGTCAGCTGCTTCCTCCTGGAAAACAAAAATAGAAGCAAACTCGCTTCTCGGGTCAGAAGGAAGGGACAATCCATTTAGCATGAATTTTGTGGATCTTTCCACAAGCATCTTTTGCCTTCCACGTGTATTTATTTACTGGGGTGTCTAATGTTAGTGGTACTGCTCCCACGGTGGGGAGTTCAACTAAGACGGGTTGTCCGGGGAAACAGGATGGGTTGACGGAGTGGTCAGGGCCAGGTGAGGTGGGCATGATTGTAGGCGCTAGTGGGCAAAACGCCGTAATTTTTGGGCATCCGTTTGTTCCCCAACGGCTATTGACGCTAGTCACTGCATCTCCTACCCGCTCAGCCCACCCCGGTTTGTGCGGTTTCAGGAAGCGCTTCAGCAAGCCGTTTGTTCTTTCCACAATCCCGTTTGCTTGAGGGTAGTATGGAGTGTGGAATACCCATGAAACCCCCTCCCGAGCCGCCCATTCCTGGACCATCTTGGCTGTGAAGTGTGTACCATTGTCAGATTGAATCAACTGCGGTTTAGGGAAGGTCCCAAACCATTCTTTCAGGGCCTTCACCGTATTCTCCCCTGTTGCCTTAGCGCAGGCTTTAGCCTGTGCTAGGCCAGATACTATTTCAACACCCACTAATACATAGCACTTCCCTTCTGATTTATGGAACGGACCAATGTAATCAACCTGCCAGGCCTCCCACAAACCTTTTCCCTCTCTCAAATGTAGGGGACTGTCTTCCAGGGGGTGCCTGTCTAAGCGGATACGACATTGCTCACAGGCCGAAATGCAAGTTTTGCAATTTTCTCGGGTAACCGGCCAGCCTCTGGCCTGAGCCTCTCGGTAGAGGTCTTGGGCTCCAGTGTGCCCTCTCTTAAGGTGCAACCATTCCAGGAGTCGCTCCCAATCCTCTTCTACTGGATCACTTTGCAAGGGGGCGAGGCAGGCCAGCTCATCAACCCTATTGTTCCAATGGCCAGACGGATTTTCTCCCGTCTGATGGGAGGCTACCCATCCTACCGCAAAGTTCCCCTGTCTGGCAATGGTTAAAATATCTTGCCACTTTTCCTTTTGCCATACAGGTATTCTGTTAACCTCCCACCCATTTTGTTCCCAAAAGGGGAGCCACTCTGTGCACCCCTTAAAGACAGCAAAGGAGTCAGTGTAGATATAGATTGGAGAGGCAGATTGGGCTTCATATTGAAAGACACTCCATACGGCCACTAATTCCCCTACTTGAGCGCTGCCTTCTCCTTCGGTAATTATTTTTTGGTCGGTCCTTATCTGTAGGGCGACAGCACGGTATTTCCAAGTTCTGCCCTCTCGTTTAGCAGAGGCATCAGTGAACCAAGCGTTCTGTAATTGTTCTGAAAATGGGGGGGCTACCTGCACAGCAGAAGGAGGCACGTCACCTTCCCGGTCTGGGGCCACTCCCTCTTGGATAACTAAATTTTTGGCAGCGCCCTCAGAAACTTCAAAAATACCACAATAATGTTCTATTTGCGCGTACCATTTCCGCACCGAAGCTCTTTGTGCCACCCCGTCAGGGGGAGGTGTCCCAGTTAAAACTGGTTTAATCACTTTGAAAGGACCTCTGAGCACTATTGGTTGCTGGCGAATGGTGCGCTCTGCTTCTCGTAAAGCCAGGCTGACTACAAACAGCCCCTTTTCCCACGTGGTGTACCGTTTTTCTGCATCCTTGAAACTCCGAGAATAAAAGCCAATGGGCCGGATGGGCCCTGCCGGCCCCCGTTGCCACAAATGAATCGATAGCCCGGTTGCGGCAAACCCCCACTCGATCTGCACCGGGTCTGTCGGGTGGATAGGCCCCAGGGCTTGGTATGCATTTGCCTCGAACACCAACACCCGTAGCGCCTCATCGTGGACCGGGGTCCACTCCCATTGCGCCCTTTTCCGTAGTAAATCATATAGGGGTCTCGCGATAATTGAGAAATCAGGGATATGCTTTCTCCAGAACACAAGCAGCCCTAACGCATGCTGTAAGTCTTTTTTCGATTCTGGTATCTTAATTTGGTCGAGGGAGGAAAGGGTGTCTGGTGGGATACATGTCATCCCTCCCTTCCACCAAATTCCTAAAAATTTCACCTCACTTGAAGGGGTTTGTATTTTCTCAGGTGGGATTGTCAATCCTATGCTCTCTAGATGGGTGATGATGTCCTTCTGGACTTCCCCAACCTCTTCCACCTGATTTCCCCCTATGAGTACATCATCTATATATTGGTAAACTTTCACCCCCGCCCTTATGGGAATTGCTTCCAGCTCCTGTGCTAGAGCGTGGTGGGCTAAGGTGGGGGAGTGCTTGTATCCCTGAGGGAGCCGTGTAAAGGTGTACTGTTGCCCCGCCCAGGCAAAAGCAAAGCGGTCCTGGTCCTGCGGCTGCAGGGGGACCATAAAGAACATGTCTTTAACGTCAATAGTCGCCATAATAGGGTGTGATTGCTCTTGAATGGCGGCTATAAGCTCGGCAATGTTCGGTACGGCAGCTGTTAATGGGCCTGTGTTGGCATTCAGCCTCCGGTAATCTACTGTCAATCTCCACTTGCCGTTTGGTTTTCGGACAGGCCATACCGGGGAGTTAAAGGGGGAGTGGGTGGGAACTATAATCCCCCTCCCCTTTAAGTCCTCCAGCACTGGCACGATTCCATCTCTTGCTCCTATCGGTAGCGGGTAGGGTTTCACGCTTGTCAGTTTGGAAGGGGGGAGGGCAGGCGCCGCTTGCAACAGGCGCACCCCCACGCCGGGGGCTTCGGCCAGCCGCCTGATCTGCGGGACGCCGAAAGACCACGAATTTCCCTGGGTGTCGCGCCACTGTCTGCCCTTTAAAACGTCTATGCCCAAAAGGTTCATTTGAAAGGGTCCTATGGCTGCCATGGTGTTCACCGGACTCTCATCTCCTGGTAGCCATAAGGTTACCGGGGTCATGGGCACAGATTGGGTTTTCCCTAGGGCGTTTAATACTATCAGGCGCTTAGAAGGAGTTGAGATGCCGCACCGTTCTGCCTCGCTTTGTTTTATTGCTGTAATCTGGGCCCCCGTATCAATTAAAAAGGTCATGGGCCTCTTCCTCGGCCCTACTGCGACGGTAATGAGGAGGTCCCCTTTATTGTTGCAGGTGAGTTGTCTAATAAACATCCACCCCCCGCCTCCCCCCTCACCCTGAGGGGGCGGAGGTCTTAGTTTTCCGCCATCCTTTCGTCCCCCTTGAACCCCTCCTCCTTATCCAGTGCTGGCACAGAGGGCGCGTTTGGTTTGGGAGAGGGTCCTTGCCCGGACCACCTCCGCACCAGGAGCTCTAATTTTTTGGTGGGGAGCCCATCCATTAGGTCTCGGGGCACACCCTTTTGCAGTCCCTTCTGCCACAATTCTTGTCGGAGCAGGGGTTTTTCCCTTTTTGTTGGGTCGGGGCTTGTCCCCGAAAAAGCCAGCGGTTTATTTGCCGGCTCCGCTGCCCGCACGGCCCTAGTTTCCACCTTGTGGTAAGTTCTGCCTACTGGCCCGTATTTCCTCCCATAGTTTATCAGTTCCTGAGCTATCTCCCCCCAGGTCCACACCTTCCTCCCCCGCTGCCGCTGTTCCGGGGTTACTGTTCCCTCCAGGGCAGCTGCAATTCGCTCTTCGTGAGGCACATTTTGGATTTTCCCCTGTAATTGGATCCCGATAGGTTTTAACGAGTCGGGGAGTCCTCTTATTAGCGGTGTCAGCCGCTCGGGGTCTACCGGTAACAACATTGGAGAGCTTAAATTTGGTTTAAGTTCCCGGTCATACATCATTTGCAGGCATGCTGCCTTTTGTACGTTTTCTAGCAGTTGCTCAACCGAACCATTTATAGCTAGGGGATCCCCCCTTTCTAATGGGTTCAGCCCCCCCGCCCAATATGCTGCCCTCTGGGTCAGAGACCATGGGGCCCGGCGATCGCCCGTGGTGAGGAAGACGCCGGGGCCCCAATACCCCTCTGCTTCTTTTTCCGATAGCATGATCCCGTCCCCCCCCGACAGGGATATCCTCCACACACATTCGGTTTCGGACTCCCTTGCCGTCCTAGCAAAATCCTTTCGGAGTTTAGCCAGTTCGGTGGCGGTAAAAGGGATTTCTTTGGTTACAACTTGGGGACGGTTGTCGCTATCGTCCTCATATATATATTCAGTTTTTACCAGCGGGCACATATGGGGGGGGGGGGTTATCCACAGTCTCCCTTAATTGCTTTAAGTCTTTCTGGGGGTAGATTTGGCGTACCCCTTTCTCCTCCAACATTACCTCCGCCTCAGCGAGGGTGTCTGCCTCCCTCAGGAGCTGAACCCTCAGCTCCTCCTTCAAAATCATATTTTGGCGCTTCTCCTCCTCTAGCGCCCGTTTGGTCTCTAGTAGCTGCTCGCGCAGTGGCGCTATCGCCGCTTGCAACGCAGCGGCCACAGCCTCCGATTGGCAAGGTGCTCGTTTCTTGTCCTCCACCGCCGCTGCCAGACACGCTCCTAACACAGCACAAACAATAGCCTTCCCTTTCCCCTTCTTCGCTCTAGCTTCTTTATGCAAAACCGCTATTCGGTCCATAACACTTTGCAGTTGGAACCAATGGTCCCGTGCCCAATCTCATCCCGGGGGCGAGGGGCGAGAGCGGTACGTTTCTAAAAACTCATATAATTTCTCTGCCTCTTCACAAAAATCGCCTGCCTTTTGGGCGGCCATATCCTACAAAGGGGAGTTCGTCCCGGGAGGGTCAAACCTTAAAAAAAAAAAAAAAACAACACGTTTCCCCTATACGCTCCCAGGAGGCCAATCCGCACACTACTACAAGACAAATACGAGCCTACAAAGGGGATATCGTCCTGAGGGGGTCACACCGTACAATCCAAACTTCCCCTATACTCCCCCAGGAGGCCAGACCATAAACTACTGTAAGACAGAGCAGAGCCCACGAAGGGGATATCCTCCTGAGGGGGTCACACCACCAATTCAAGTTTCCCCTATACGCCCTCAGGAGATCAAATCACAAACTACGGGACAGAACAGAGCCTACAAAGGGGATATCATCCTGAGGGGGTCACACTATAAAATTCAAGTCTCCCCTATACGCCCTCAGGAGCTCAAATCACAAACTGCTACGCGCGTTTCAGTGCAAAGGTCTCAACACCCACTCCGTCCTTGCGCCTCGTTCGTCTCCGGCTGCTTCCCTCGCGGGAGAGCAGAACCGCGGATCGGAACTCCGCACTCGCTTCGTACTTGTTTGTACGTCTCGTTCACACACACTCGCTCAGCACACCGTAAGGTTGTATGACACTCTCGTCTCAAGGGATCCTGTCCGTGACGCCAATTAAATGTCCCGATCCAATGTCGAGAGAGGTTTCGATACGATCCCAAGGACGAGATTAAGACGCAAACGAGGTCAAATGCCGTACAACCTTTTGACTTTATTTTGGCGAACGAAGGGGTGAGGACCGGGTAGGGAGATAGGGGGGAAGGAAAAAAAAGAAAAAGGAAAGGAAAGAAAAAGAAAAGAGAGAGAAAAAGAGAGAAAAATAGAAAGAGCGTGCTCAGGTGGGTGAGAAAAGAGCCACGTAGGGGAACTAGCTACCGCCACTCCGAGTCCGGCGTTGTCCCGTCGATCAAAGGTCCAGTCGGTCCAGCCTCTGTGTCCGCAGGAGCAGCTTCCAAGGAGGTGCACGGTGAAGGACGAGAAGAGAAAAAGAGAGCCTCAAAAGGCGCACGCGGTCCTTTTATAGGGCCATGCACATGCGCAGAGCAGGTCTGCGTACATGCAGTTTGCGCTTCTGCCTTTCGCGCCCTGGTCTCTGCGCAGGCGTGCGTGCAGTTCATGGCCCCGCCTTCCGCATCCTGGCCTCTGCCTTTCGCGCCCTGGTGTCTGCGCAGGCGTGCATGCAGTCCATGGTCCCGCCTTTCGTGTCCTGGTCTCTGCATGGGCTGTGGTGGTTTCATCGGGGGCTGGATGTCGGACCCAGAAGATGGCGGTAGAACGGCAATGTCGAGACAATTCTGATTAGTCCTCGACACCACCCCGTGGCTCGACATTGCAGTCTTCACAGTGGTAAGAGAGGTGGGAAGGGAAAAAGAGAGAGAGAGAGAGAGAGAGAGAACAGAGCAGAGGTGGAGACAGAAGCAGGGGAAAAGGGAACATGGGACATGGCAAGAGTGTTCAATTGCAAACAAACAGGAACATTGTCCAATGTAAACACTCCTTTTTCCTTAATCTTTCTAAGTTTAACAATGTTTAACAACCCTGAGAAATCCATTGCGCGAGGTAGTTCACTATTATAAGAAGTATAGAACAACTAGTGAGTATGACATGGGTAGGAATATGCAATTTTTTTGTTGTTGTTGTTTTGGTGTGTTTTTTTTTTTTTTTTTTTTTTTTTGTTTGAGGTCTAAACAATGGTTATTGTGGTGGGTTCTACCCGGTGAACGGCACGGATTTGTTGTATGCCCTCGGGTGAGGTGGTAGGTATGAACTGCATATTAGATACCACATGTCGTATTAGCTGAACAAAACAGGGTATTATACAGGGTAAAAACATTAAAGTGGCAAATGCACATAGCAAATATAACAGCAACTGTTTCACCCAGGGCGCCCCCGGCAGCCAGGACCATAAATTACCATTCCAACCATTCCAGGTCTGGACGGGGACGTGGGCTATTTTCCTAATGTCTTTGGTTAATTGGAGGACTACTTCACCTACATCGTCTATTTCTAAACAACAGTTAGAAACATTTAATTTCCCACATACCCCTCCTTCTTCAGCCAGTAAATAATCTAAAACCATACGGTGTTGAAGGATTGCCGTGCGCATTTGTTGAGACTGTTGAGTTAAAAGATCTATAGCATTGGCGGTTTTATTGGTAACAATTTCTAAAACCGCTTGTAATCGGATTATACGGTTCAAATTATAGATTGGTTCCCTTGCCCCTGATATCGGTTCACTGGGGTTCCAGGTGGCAGGCCCATAATGTTGGATTATTCTTTCAGGAGGCCACTCATTTTCCCCCCATTTTTGTGTTCCACCTATGTTCACCTCAACAGCTCGCTTGCGGCGGGCAATCTTTCCATCTTCCAGATTATCGTACAATCTTATCCCCAACTGAGAGCCACCCGTTTGTGGAAGAAGGAAGAATAAAGGCCGGATAATTCCCACATAACAGACCCCTGACCAATGCGCTGGCAGTCGTTTATAGGCAGTATGTCCACAAATCCAATAATGGCCCCTTTTAGCTGTGGCCCCGTTGGCGAATGGTCCCGCTGCATCCCCGGGGAACTGGAAATACATTGTTTTGTCATTGCCCACAGGGCTAAAAAAGACAGTTGGGTTATTATTCATCCGGCCGGTGCAATACCAGGCCCCAAAGCTGCTTTTCCATTCACAAGTTTGCTTGTAAGCATGGTCCCTAGATTGTTGGAAAATTAAGGTTTCATTTTTATTTGCCCAGTACCCTTTGAACCCTCGACTGCGTCCGGCACTATCAAGCCATGCCCATATGGAGATACCCCTATCTGCATTTACCAACTTGTTCGTAAGTGTCCATTGGCACTTGCTTTCTCCCACATAGACCCCTCCCTTTTGAGTACGATTTAAACAATATTGCCCCACAGCAGGAAATTGAACTGGCCATGTTCCACTATCACCCCAAGTGTCATCCGTGGTTTCACTATAATTACTCACAATTTGGGCTGGGGTGAGGGGTGTGGACGTCCACGGCCAACTCGACAGCCCCAGAGGTCCCCCACAAACCCAGCAATGACTTAAATTAAAAGCTCGGCTTATAGCTTTGGCTAACAGTACAAATTCATTGTCCTTGAAGGGATCAAACGGGTCAGGGGAGGGGGAAGGAATTAGCTCCCCACCACTGTTATAGGTACATTGCCAAACTAGTACAGCCACCAATAACGCGCGCATCCTGATTAAGCAGCAATCGGCGTCTGTCTAGTCTCCGTCGGGTGGTGCGTGTCCAGGTCAGCTGCTTCCTCCTGGAAAACAAAAATAGAAGCAAACTCGCTTCTCGGGTCAGAAGGAAGGGACAATCCATTTAGCATGAATTTTGTGGATCTTTCCACAAGCATCTTTTGCCTTCCACGTGTATTTATTTACTGGGGTGTCTAATGTTAGTGGTACTGCTCCCACGGTGGGGAGTTCAACTAAGACGGGTTGTCCGGGGAAACAGGATGGGTTGACGGAGTGGTCAGGGCCAGGTGAGGTGGGCATGATTGTAGGCGCTAGTGGGCAAAACGCCGTAATTTTTGGGCATCCGTTTGTTCCCCAACGGCTATTGACGCTAGTCACTGCATCTCCTACCCGCTCAGCCCACCCCGGTTTGTGCGGTTTCAGGAAGCGCTTCAGCAAGCCGTTTGTTCTTTCCACAATCCCGTTTGCTTGAGGGTAGTATGGAGTGTGGAATACCCATGAAACCCCCTCCCGAGCCGCCCATTCCTGGACCATCTTGGCTGTGAAGTGTGTACCATTGTCAGATTGAATCAACTGCGGTTTAGGGAAGGTCCCAAACCATTCTTTCAGGGCCTTCACCGTATTCTCCCCTGTTGCCTTAGCGCAGGCTTTAGCCTGTGCTAGGCCAGATACTATTTCAACACCCACTAATACATAGCACTTCCCTTCTGATTTATGGAACGGACCAATGTAATCAACCTGCCAGGCCTCCCACAAACCTTTTCCCTCTCTCAAATGTAGGGGACTGTCTTCCAGGGGGTGCCTGTCTAAGCGGATACGACATTGCTCACAGGCCGAAATGCAAGTTTTGCAATTTTCTCGGGTAACCGGCCAGCCTCTGGCCTGAGCCTCTCGGTAGAGGTCTTGGGCTCCAGTGTGCCCTCTCTTAAGGTGCAACCATTCCAGGAGTCGCTCCCAATCCTCTTCTACTGGATCACTTTGCAAGGGGGCGAGGCGGGCCAGCTCATCAACCCTATTGTTCCAATGGCCAGACGGATTTTCTCCCGTCTGATGGGAGGCTACCCATCCTACCGCAAAGTTCCCCTGTCTGGCAATGGTTAAAATATCTTGCCACTTTTCCTTTTGCCATACAGGTATTCTGTTAACCTCCCACCCATTTTGTTCCCAAAAGGGGAGCCACTCTGTGCACCCCTTAAAGACAGCAAAGGAGTCAGTGTAGATATAGATTGGAGAGGCAGATTGGGCTTCATATTGAAAGACACTCCATACGGCCACTAATTCCCCTACTTGAGCGCTGCCTTCTCCTTCGGTAATTATTTTTTGGTCGGTCCTTATCTGTAGGGCGACAGCACGGTATTTCCAAGTTCTGCCCTCTCGTTTAGCAGAGGCATCAGTGAACCAAGCGTTCTGTAATTGTTCTGAAAATGGGGGGGCTACCTGCACAGCAGAAGGAGGCACGTCACCTTCCCGGTCTGGGGCCACTCCCTCTTGGATAACTAAATTTTTGGCAGCGCCCTCAGAAACTTCAAAAATACCACAATAATGTTCTATTTGCGCGTACCATTTCCGCACCGAAGCTCTTTGTGCCACCCCGTCAGGGGGAGGTGTCCCAGTTAAAACTGGTTTAATCACTTTGAAAGGACCTCTGAGCACTATTGGTTGCTGGCGAATGGTGCGCTCTGCTTCTCGTAAAGCCAGGCTGACTACAAACAGCCCCTTTTCCCACGTGGTGTACCGTTTTTCTGCATCCTTGAAACTCCGAGAATAAAAGCCAATGGGCCGGATGGGCCCTGCCGGCCCCCGTTGCCACAAATGAATCGATAGCCCGGTTGCGGCAAACCCCCACTCGATCTGCACCGGGTCTGTCGGGTGGATAGGCCCCAGGGCTTGGTATGCATTTGCCTCGAACACCAACACCCGTAGCGCCTCATCGTGGACCGGGGTCCACTCCCATTGCGCCCTTTTCCGTAGTAAATCATATAGGGGTCTCGCGATAATTGAGAAATCAGGGATATGCTTTCTCCAGAACACAAGCAGCCCTAACGCATGCTGTAAGTCTTTTTTCGATTCTGGTATCTTAATTTGGTCGAGGGAGGAAAGGGTGTCTGGTGGGATACATGTCATCCCTCCCTTCCACCAAATTCCTAAAAATTTCACCTCACTTGAAGGGGTTTGTATTTTCTCAGGTGGGATTGTCAATCCTATGCTCTCTAGATGGGTGATGATGTCCTTCTGGACTTCCCCAACCTCTTCCACCTGATTTCCCCCTATGAGTACATCATCTATATATTGGTAAACTTTCACCCCCGCCCTTATGGGAATTGCTTCCAGCTCCTGTGCTAGAGCGTGGTGGGCTAAGGTGGGGGAGTGCTTGTATCCCTGAGGGAGCCGTGTAAAGGTGTACTGTTGCCCCGCCCAGGCAAAAGCAAAGCGGTCCTGGTCCTGCGGCTGCAGGGGGACCATAAAGAACATGTCTTTAACGTCAATAGTCGCCATAATAGGGTGTGATTGCTCTTGAATGGCGGCTATAAGCTCGGCAATGTTCGGTACGGCAGCTGTTAATGGGCCTGTGTTGGCATTCAGCCTCCGGTAATCTACTGTCAATCTCCACTTGCCGTTTGGTTTTCGGACAGGCCATACCGGGGAGTTAAAGGGGGAGTGGGTGGGAACTATAATCCCCCTCCCCTTTAAGTCCTCCAGCACTGGCACGATTCCATCTCTTGCTCCTATCGGTAGCGGGTAGGGTTCCACGCTTGTCAGTTTGGAAGGGGGGAGGGCAGGCGCCGCTTGCAACAGGCGCACCCCCACGCCGGGGGCTTCGGCCAGCCGCCTGATCTGCGGGACGCCGAAAGACCACGAATTTCCCTGGGTGTCGCGCCACTGTCTGCCCTTTAAAACGTCTATGCCCAAAAGGTTCATTTGAAAGGGTCCTATGGCTGCCATGGTGTTCACCGGACTCTCATCTCCTGGTAGCCATAAGGTTACCGGGGTCATGGGCACAGATTGGGTTTTCCCTAGGGCGTTTAATACTATCAGGCGCTTAGAAGGAGTTGAGATGCCGCACCGTTCTGCCTCGCTTTGTTTTATTGCTGTAATCTGGGCCCCCGTATCAATTAAAAAGGTCATGGGCCTCTTCCTCGGCCCTACTGCGACGGTAATGAGGAGGTCCCCTTTATTGTTGCAGGTGAGTTGTCTAATAAACATCCACCCCCCGCCTCCCCCCTCACCCTGAGGGGGCGGAGGTCTTAGTTTTCCGCCATCCTTTCGTCCCCCTTGAACCCCTCCTCCTTATCCAGTGCTGGCACAGAGGGCGCGTTTGGTTTGGGAGAGGGTCCTTGCCCGGACCACCTCCGCACCAGGAGCTCTAATTTTTTGGTGGGGAGCCCATCCATTAGGTCTCGGGGCACACCCTTTTGCAGTCCCTTCTGCCACAATTCTTGTCGGAGCAGGGGTTTTTCCCTTTTTGTTGGGTCGGGGCTTGTCCCCGAAAAAGCCAGCGGTTTATTTGCCGGCTCCGCTGCCCGCACGGCCCTAGTTTCCACCTTGTGGTAAGTTCTGCCTACTGGCCCGTATTTCCTCCCATAGTTTATCAGTTCCTGAGCTATCTCCCCCCAGGTCCACACCTTCCTCCCCCGCTGCCGCTGTTCCGGGGTTACTGTTCCCTCCAGGGCAGCTGCAATTCGCTCTTCGTGAGGCACATTTTGGATTTTCCCCTGTAATTGGATCCCGATAGGTTTTAACGAGTCGGGGAGTCCTCTTATTAGCGGTGTCAGCCGCTCGGGGTCTACCGGTAACAACATTGGAGAGCTTAAATTTGGTTTAAGTTCCCGGTCATACATCATTTGCAGGCATGCTGCCTTTTGTACGTTTTCTAGCAGTTGCTCAACCGAACCATTTATAGCTAGGGGATCCCCCCTTTCTAATGGGTTCAGCCCCCCCGCCCAATATGCTGCCCTCTGGGTCAGAGACCATGGGGCCCGGCGATCGCCCGTGGTGAGGAAGACGCCGGGGCCCCAATACCCCTCTGCTTCTTTTTCCGATAGCATGATCCCGTCCCCCCCCGACAGGGATATCCTCCACACACATTCGGTTTCGGACTCCCTTGCCGTCCTAGCAAAATCCTTTCGGAGTTTAGCCAGTTCGGTGGCGGTAAAAGGGATTTCTTTGGTTACAACTTGGGGACGGTTGTCGCTATCGTCCTCATATATATATTCAGTTTTTACCAGCGGGCACATATGGGGGGGGGGGGTTATCCACAGTCTCCCTTAATTGCTTTAAGTCTTTCTGGGGGTAGATTTGGCGTACCCCTTTCTCCTCCAACATTACCTCCGCCTCAGCGAGGGTGTCTGCCTCCCTCAGGAGCTGAACCCTCAGCTCCTCCTTCAAAATCATATTTTGGCGCTTCTCCTCCTCTAGCGCCCGTTTGGTCTCTAGTAGCTGCTCGCGCAGTGGCGCTATCGCCGCTTGCAACGCAGCGGCCACAGCCTCCGATTGGCAAGGCGCTCGTTTCTTGTCCTCCACCGCCGCTGCCAGACACGCTCCTAACACAGCACAAACAATAGCCTTCCCTTTCCCCTTCTTCGCTCTAGCTTCTTTATGCAAAACCGCTATTCGGTCCATAACACTTTGCAGTTGGAACCAATGGTCCCGTGCCCAATCTCATCCCGGGGGCGAGGGGCGAGAGCGGTACGTTTCTAAAAACTCATATAATTTCTCTGCCTCTTCACAAAAATCGCCTGCCTTTTGGGCGGCCATATCCTACAAAGGGGAGTTCGTCCCGGGAGGGTCAAACCTTAAAAAAAAAAAAAAAACAACACGTTTCCCCTATACGCTCCCAGGAGGCCAATCCGCACACTACTACAAGACAAATACGAGCCTACAAAGGGGATATCGTCCTGAGGGGGTCACACCGTACAATCCAAACTTCCCCTATACTCCCCCAGGAGGCCAGACCATAAACTACTGTAAGACAGAGCAGAGCCCACGAAGGGGATATCCTCCTGAGGGGGTCACACCACCAATTCAAGTTTCCCCTATACGCCCTCAGGAGATCAAATCACAAACTACGGGACAGAACAGAGCCTACAAAGGGGATATCATCCTGAGGGGGTCACACTATAAAATTCAAGTCTCCCCTATACGCCCTCAGGAGCTCAAATCACAAACTGCTACGCGCGTTTCAGTGCAAAGGTCTCAACACCCACTCCGTCCTTGCGCCTCGTTCGTCTCCGGCTGCTTCCCTCGCGGGAGAGCAGAACCGCGGATCGGAACTCCGCACTCGCTTCGTACTTGTTTGTACGTCTCGTTCACACACACTCGCTCAGCACACCGTAAGGTTGTATGACACTCTCGTCTCAAGGGATCCTGTCCGTGACGCCAATTAAATGTCCCGATCCAATGTCGAGAGAGGTTTCGATACGATCCCAAGGACGAGATTAAGATGCAAACGAGGTCAAATGCCGTACAACCTTTTGACTTTATTTTGGCGAACGAAGGGGTGAGGACCGGGTAGGGAGATAGGGGGGAAGGAAAAAAAAGAAAAAGGAAAGGAAAAAAAAAGAAAAGAGAGAGAAAAAGAGAGAAAAATAGAAAGAGCGTGCTCAGGTGGGTGAGAAAAGAGCCACGTAGGGGAACTAGCTACCGCCACTCCGAGTCCGGCGTTGTCCCGTCGATCAAAGGTCCAGTCGGTCCAGCCTCTGTGTCCGCAGGAGCAGCTTCCAAGGAGGTGCACGGTGAAGGACGAGAAGAGAAAAAGAGAGCCTCAAAAGGCGCACGCGGTCCTTTTATAGGGCCATGCACATGCGCAGAGCAGGTCTGCGTACATGCAGTTTGCGCTTCTGCCTTTCGCGCCCTGGTCTCTGCGCAGGCGTGCGTGCAGTTCATGGCCCCGCCTTCCGCATCCTGGCCTCTGCCTTTCGCGCCCTGGTGTCTGCGCAGGCGTGCATGCAGTCCATGGTCCCGCCTTTCGTGTCCTGGTCTCTGCATGGGCTGTGGTGGTTTCATCGGGGGCTGGATGTCGGACCCAGAAGATGGCGGTAGAACGGCAATGTCGAGACAATTCTGATTAGTCCTCGACACCACCCCGTGGCTCGACATTGCAGTCTTCACAGTGGTAAGAGAGGTGGGAAGGGAAAAAGAGAGAGAGAGAGAGAGAGAGAGAGAACAGAGCAGAGGTGGAGACAGAAGCAGGGGAAAAGGGAACATGGGACATGGCAAGAGTGTTCAATTGCAAACAAACAGGAACATTGTCCAATGTAAACACTCCTTTTTCCTTAATCTTTCTAAGTTTAACAATGTTTAACAACCCTGAGAAATCCATTGCGCGAGGTAGTTCACTATTATAAGAAGTATAGAACAACTAGTGAGTATGACATGGGTAGGAATATGCAATTTTTTTGTTGTTGTTGTTTTGGTGTGTTTTGTTTTTTTTTTTTTTTTTTTTGTTTGAGGTCTAAACAATGGTTATTGTGGTGGGTTCTACCCGGTGAACGGCACGGATTTGTTGTATGCCCTCGGGTGAGGTGGTAGGTATGAACTGCATATAAGATACCACATGTCGTATTAGCTGAACAAAACAGGGTATTATACAGGGTAAAAACATTAAAGTGGCAAATGCACATAGCAAATATAACAGCAACTGTTTCACCCAGGGCGCCCCCGGCAGCCAGGACCATAAATTACCATTCCAACCATTCCAGGTCTGGACGGGGACGTGGGCTATTTTCCTAATGTCTTTGGTTAATTGGAGGACTACTTCACCTACATCGTCTATTTCTAAACAACAGTTAGAAACATTTAATTTCCCACATACCCCTCCTTCTTCAGCCAGTAAATAATCTAAAACCATACGGTGTTGAAGGATTGCCGTGCGCATTTGTTGAGACTGTTGAGTTAAAAGATCTATAGCATTGGCGGTTTTATTGGTAACAATTTCTAAAACCGCTTGTAATCGGATTATACGGTTCAAATTATAGATTGGTTCCCTTGCCCCTGATATCGGTTCACTGGGGTTCCAGGTGGCAGGCCCATAATGTTGGATTATTCTTTCAGGAGGCCACTCATTTTCCCCCCATTTTTGTGTTCCACCTATGTTCACCTCAACAGCTCGCTTGCGGCGGGCAATCTTTCCATCTTCCAGATTATCGTACAATCTTATCCCCAACTGAGAGCCACCCGTTTGTGGAAGAAGGAAGAATAAAGGCCGGATAATTCCCACATAACAGACCCCTGACCAATGCGCTGGCAGTCGTTTATAGGCAGTATGTCCACAAATCCAATAATGGCCCCTTTTAGCTGTGGCCCCGTTGGCGAATGGTCCCGCTGCATCCCCGGGGAACTGGAAATACATTGTTTTGTCATTGCCCACAGGGCTAAAAAAGACAGTTGGGTTATTATTCATCCGGCCGGTGCAATACCAGGCCTCAAAGCTGCTTTTCCATTCACAAGTTTGCTTGTAAGCATGGTCCCTAGATTGTTGGAAAATTAAGGTTTCATTTTTATTTGCCCAGTACCCTTTGAACCCTCGACTGCGTCCGGCACTATCAAGCCATGCCCATATGGAGATACCCCTATCTGCATTTACCAACTTGTTCGTAAGTGTCCATTGGCACTTGCTTTCTCCCACATAGACCCCTCCCTTTTGAGTACGATTTAAACAATATTGCCCCACAGCAGGAAATTGAACTGGCCATGTTCCACTATCACCCCAAGTGTCATCCGTGGTTTCACTATAATTACTCACAATTTGGGCTGGGGTGAGGGGTGTGGACGTCCACGGCCAACTCGACAGCCCCAGAGGTCCCCCACAAACCCAGCAATGACTTAAATTAAAAGCTCGGCTTATAGCTTTGGCTAACAGTACAAATTCATTGTCCTTGAAGGGATCAAACGGGTCAGGGGAGGGGGAAGGAATTAGCTCCCCACCACTGTTATAGGTACATTGCCAAACTAGTACAGCCACCAATAACGCGCGCATCCTGATTAAGCAGCAATCGGCGTCTGTCTAGTCTCCGTCGGGTGGTGCGTGTCCAGGTCAGCTGCTTCCTCCTGGAAAACAAAAATAGAAGCAAACTCGCTTCTCGGGTCAGAAGGAAGGGACAATCCATTTAGCATGAATTTTGTGGATCTTTCCACAAGCATCTTTTGCCTTCCACGTGTATTTATTTACTGGGGTGTCTAATGTTAGTGGTACTGCTCCCACGGTGGGGAGTTCAACTAAGACGGGTTGTCCGGGGAAACAGGATGGGTTGACGGAGTGGTCAGGGCCAGGTGAGGTGGGCATGATTGTAGGCGCTAGTGGGCAAAACGCCGTAATTTTTGGGCATCCGTTTGTTCCCCAACGGCTATTGACGCTAGTCACTGCATCTCCTACCCGCTCAGCCCACCCCGGTTTGTGCGGTTTCAGGAAGCGCTTCAGCAAGCCGTTTGTTCTTTCCACAATCCCGTTTGCTTGAGGGTAGTATGGAGTGTGGAATACCCATGAAACCCCCTCCCGAGCCGCCCATTCCTGGACCATCTTGGCTGTGAAGTGTGTACCATTGTCAGATTGAATCAACTGCGGTTTAGGGAAGGTCCCAAACCATTCTTTCAGGGCCTTCACCGTATTCTCCCCTGTTGCCTTAGCGCAGGCTTTAGCCTGTGCTAGGCCAGATACTATTTCAACACCCACTAATACATAGCACTTCCCTTCTGATTTATGGAACGGACCAATGTAATCAACCTGCCAGGCCTCCCACAAACCTTTTCCCTCTCTCAAATGTAGGGGACTGTCTTCCAGGGGGTGCCTGTCTAAGCGGATACGACATTGCTCACAGGCCGAAATGCAAGTTTTGCAATTTTCTCGGGTAACCGGCCAGCCTCTGGCCTGAGCCTCTCGGTAGAGGTCTTGGGCTCCAGTGTGCCCTCTCTTAAGGTGCAACCATTCCAGGAGTCGCTCCCAATCCTCTTCTACTGGATCACTTTGCAAGGGGGCGAGGCGGGCCAGCTCATCAACCCTATTGTTCCAATGGCCAGACGGATTTTCTCCCGTCTGATGGGAGGCTACCCATCCTACCGCAAAGTTCCCCTGTCTGGCAATGGTTAAAATATCTTGCCACTTTTCCTTTTGCCATACAGGTATTCTGTTAACCTCCCACCCATTTTGTTCCCAAAAGGGGAGCCACTCTGTGCACCCCTTAAAGACAGCAAAGGAGTCAGTGTAGATATAGATTGGAGAGGCAGATTGGGCTTCATATTGAAAGACACTCCATACGGCCACTAATTCCCCTACTTGAGCGCTGCCTTCTCCTTCGGTAATTATTTTTTGGTCGGTCCTTATCTGTAGGGCGACAGCACGGTATTTCCAAGTTCTGCCCTCTCGTTTAGCAGAGGCATCAGTGAACCAAGCGTTCTGTAATTGTTCTGAAAATGGGGGGGCTACCTGCACAGCAGAAGGAGGCACGTCACCTTCCCGGTCTGGGGCCACTCCCTCTTGGATAACTAAATTTTTGGCAGCGCCCTCAGAAACTTCAAAAATACCACAATAATGTTCTATTTGCGCGTACCATTTCCGCACCGAAGCTCTTTGTGCCACCCCGTCAGGGGGAGGTGTCCCAGTTAAAACTGGTTTAATCACTTTGAAAGGACCTCTGAGCACTATTGGTTGCTGGCGAATGGTGCGCTCTGCTTCTCGTAAAGCCAGGCTGACTACAAACAGCCCCTTTTCCCACGTGGTGTACCGTTTTTCTGCATCCTTGAAACTCCGAGAATAAAAGCCAATGGGCCGGATGGGCCCTGCCGGCCCCCGTTGCCACAAATGAATCGATAGCCCGGTTGCGGCAAACCCCCACTCGATCTGCACCGGGTCTGTCGGGTGGATAGGCCCCAGGGCTTGGTATGCATTTGCCTCGAACACCAACACCCGTAGCGCCTCATCGTGGACCGGGGTCCACTCCCATTGCGCCCTTTTCCGTAGTAAATCATATAGGGGTCTCGCGATAATTGAGAAATCAGGGATATGCTTTCTCCAGAACACAAGCAGCCCTAACGCATGCTGTAAGTCTTTTTTCGATTCTGGTATCTTAATTTGGTCGAGGGAGGAAAGGGTGTCTGGTGGGATACATGTCATCCCTCCCTTCCACCAAATTCCTAAAAATTTCACCTCACTTGAAGGGGTTTGTATTTTCTCAGGTGGGATTGTCAATCCTATGCTCTCTAGATGGGTGATGATGTCCTTCTGGACTTCCCCAACCTCTTCCACCTGATTTCCCCCTATGAGTACATCATCTATATATTGGTAAACTTTCACCCCCGCCCTTATGGGAATTGCTTCCAGCTCCTGTGCTAGAGCGTGGTGGGCTAAGGTGGGGGAGTGCTTGTATCCCTGAGGGAGCCGTGTAAAGGTGTACTGTTGCCCCGCCCAGGCAAAAGCAAAGCGGTCCTGGTCCTGCGGCTGCAGGGGGACCATAAAGAACATGTCTTTAACGTCAATAGTCGCCATAATAGGGTGTGATTGCTCTTGAATGGCGGCTATAAGCTCGGCAATGTTCGGTACGGCAGCTGTTAATGGGCCTGTGTTGGCATTCAGCCTCCGGTAATCTACTGTCAATCTCCACTTGCCGTTTGGTTTTCGGACAGGCCATACCGGGGAGTTAAAGGGGGAGTGGGTGGGAACTATAATCCCCCTCCCCTTTAAGTCCTCCAGCACTGGCACGATTCCATCTCTTGCTCCTATCGGTAGCGGGTAGGGTTTCACGCTTGTCAGTTTGGAAGGGGGGAGGGCAGGCGCCGCTTGCAACAGGCGCACCCCCACGCCGGGGGCTTCGGCCAGCCGCCTGATCTGCGGGACGCCGAAAGACCACGAATTTCCCTGGGTGTCGCGCCACTGTCTGCCCTTTAAAACGTCTATGCCCAAAAGGTTCATTTGAAAGGGTCCTATGGCTGCCATGGTGTTCACCGGACTCTCATCTCCTGGTAGCCATAAGGTTACCGGGGTCATGGGCACAGATTGGGTTTTCCCTAGGGCGTTTAATACTATCAGGCGCTTAGAAGGAGTTGAGATGCCGCACCGTTCTGCCTCGCTTTGTTTTATTGCTGTAATCTGGGCCCCCGTATCAATTAAAAAGGTCATGGGCCTCTTCCTCGGCCCTACTGCGACGGTAATGAGGAGGTCCCCTTTATTGTTGCAGGTGAGTTGTCTAATAAACATCCACCCCCCGCCTCCCCCCTCACCCTGAGGGGGCGGAGGTCTTAGTTTTCCGCCATCCTTTCGTCCCCCTTGAACCCCTCCTCCTTATCCAGTGCTGGCACAGAGGGCGCGTTTGGTTTGGGAGAGGGTCCTTGCCCGGACCACCTCCGCACCAGGAGCTCTAATTTTTTGGTGGGGAGCCCATCCATTAGGTCTCGGGGCACACCCTTTTGCAGTCCCTTCTGCCACAATTCTTGTCGGAGCAGGGGTTTTTCCCTTTTTGTTGGGTCGGGGCTTGTCCCCGAAAAAGCCAGCGGTTTATTTGCCGGCTCCGCTGCCCGCACGGCCCTAGTTTCCACCTTGTGGTAAGTTCTGCCTACTGGCCCGTATTTCCTCCCATAGTTTATCAGTTCCTGAGCTATCTCCCCCCAGGTCCACACCTTCCTCCCCCGCTGCCGCTGTTCCGGGGTTACTGTTCCCTCCAGGGCAGCTGCAATTCGCTCTTCGTGAGGCACATTTTGGATTTTCCCCTGTAATTGGATCCCGATAGGTTTTAACGAGTCGGGGAGTCCTCTTATTAGCGGTGTCAGCCGCTCGGGGTCTACCGGTAACAACATTGGAGAGCTTAAATTTGGTTTAAGTTCCCGGTCATACATCATTTGCAGGCATGCTGCCTTTTGTACGTTTTCTAGCAGTTGCTCAACCGAACCATTTATAGCTAGGGGATCCCCCCTTTCTAATGGGTTCAGCCCCCCCGCCCAATATGCTGCCCTCTGGGTCAGAGACCATGGGGCCCGGCGATCGCCCGTGGTGAGGAAGACGCCGGGGCCCCAATACCCCTCTGCTTCTTTTTCCGATAGCATGATCCCGTCCCCCCCCGACAGGGATATCCTCCACACACATTCGGTTTCGGACTCCCTTGCCGTCCTAGCAAAATCCTTTCGGAGTTTAGCCAGTTCGGTGGCGGTAAAAGGGATTTCTTTAGTTACAACTTGGGGACGGTTGTCGCTATCGTCCTCATATATATATTCCGTTTTTACCAGCGGGCACATATGGGGGGGGTTATCCACAGTCTCCCTTAATTGCTTTAAGTCTTTCTGGGGGTAGATTTGGCGTACCCCTTTCTCCTCCAACATTACCTCCGCC
>NW_028121154.1:0-47391 GCF_965183815.1 Platalea leucorodia
ACAGGATGTGTTGGCCTTTGGGAGGCTGCAAAAAAAGAGCGATACAGCATTTTTGGGGCTTGTGAATGGGGTTGCCTGGAGACGTCAAGAGCAGCAAGAGCTTTTCGTCCTGGCTCCTCTGGTGTGGGAGGAATCCCTGGACGTTCTCAAATGCTGAGCTGGGATCCAGCACCGCTCAGTGAGGCAGGGACAGGCTCTTTTGGCCATTGGGAGGCTGCAGAAAGTGAAAGCGGCAGCATGTGTGGAGCTGTGAGTGGTGTTGCCTGGAGACTTGAAGAGCAGCAAGATCTTTTTGTCCTGGCTCCTCTGGTGTGGGAGGAATCCCTGGACGTTCACAAATGCTGAGCTGGGATCCAGCACCGCTCAGCGATGCAGGGAGAGATTCTCTTGGCCTTTGGGAGGATGCAGAAAGAGAGAGCAGCAGCATGTATTGAGCAGTGAGTGGGGTTGCCTGGAGAGTTGAAGAGCAGCAAGAGCTTTTTGTCCTGGCTCCTCTGGTGTGGGAGGAATCCCTGGACGTTCACAAATCCTGAGCTGGGATCCAGCAGCGCTCAGCGTGCCAGGGAGAGATTCTATTGGCCTTTGGGAGACTGCAGAAAGAGAGAGCAGCAGCATGTGTGGATCTGTGAGTGGGGTTGCCTGGAGAGCTGAAGAGCAGCAAGAGCTTTTGGTCGTGGCTCCTCTGGTGTGGGAGGAATCCCTGGACGTTCTCAAATGCTGAGCTGGGATGCAGCACCGCTCAGCGATGCAGGGAGAGATTCTCTTGGCCTTTGGGAGGCTTCAGAAAGCGAGAGCAGCAGCATGTGTGGAGCTGTGACTGGGGCTGCCTGCAGACTTAAAGAGCAGCAAGAGCTTTTTGTCCTGGCTCGTCTGGTGTGGGAGGAATCCCTGGACGTTCGCAAATGCTGAGCTGGGATGCAGCACCGCTCAGCGTGCCAGGGAGAGATTCTCGTGACCTTTGGGAGGCTGCAGAAATAGAGAGCAGCAGCATGCGTGGAGCTGTGAGTGGGGTTGCCTGGAGACTTGAAGAGCAGCAAGAGCTTTTTGTCCTGGCTCCTCTGGTGTGGGAGGAATCCCTGGACGTTCGCAAATGCTGAGCTGGGATCCAGCACCACTCAGCGATGCAGGGAGAGATTCTCTTGGCCTTTGGGAGGCTGCAGAAAGAGAGAGCAGCAGCATGTGTGGATCTGTGAGTGGGGCTGCCTGGAGACTTGAAGAGCAGCAAGATCTTTTTGTCCTGGCGCCTCTGGTGTGGGAGGAATCCCTGGACGTTCACAAATCCTCAGCTGACATCCAGCACCGCTCAGCGAGCCAGGGAGAGATTCTCTTGGCCTTTGGGACGCTGCAGAAATAGAGAGCGACAACGTTCATGGGGCTGTGAGTGAGGTTGCCTGGAGAGTTGAAGAGCAGCAAGAGCTTTTGGTCGTGGCTCCTCTGGTGTGGGAGGAATCCCTGGACGTTCGCAAATGCTGAGCTGGGATGCAGCACCGCTCAGCGAGCCAGGGAGAGATTCTCTTGGCCTTTGGGAGGCTGCAGAAAGAGAGAGCAGCAGCATGTGTGGAGCTGTGAGTGGGGTTGCCTGGAGAGTTGAAGAGCAGCAAGATCTTTTTGTCCTGGCTCCTCTGGTGTGGAAGGAATCCCTGGATGTTCAGAAATGCTGAACTGGGATCCAGCATTGCTCAGCTTGCGAAGGACAGTTTCCCTTGACCTTTTGGAGGCTGCCGAAAGAGAGAGCAGCAGCATGTGTGGAGCTGTGAGTGGGGTTGCCTGGAGAGTTGAAGAGCAGCAAGAGCTTTTTGTCCTGGCTCCTCTGGTGTGGGAGGAATCCCTGGATGTTCGCAAAGGCTGAGCTGGGATCCAGCACCGCTCAGCGAGCCAGGGAGAGATTCTCTTGGCCTTTGGGACGCTGCAGAAAGAGAGAGCAGCAGCATGTGTGGAGTTGTGAGTGGGGCTGCCTTTAGACTTGAAGAGCAGCAAGAGCTTTTTGTCCTGTCTCCTCTGGTGTGGGAGGAATCCCTGGACGTTCGCAAATGCTGAGCTGGGATGCAGCACCGCTCAGCGTGCCAGGGAGAGATTCTCGTGACCTTTGGGAGGCTGCAGAAAGAGAGAGCAGCAGCATGCGTGAATCTGTGAGTGGGGCTGCTGGAGACTTGAAGAGCAGCAAGAGCTTTTTGTCCTGGCTCCTCTGGTGTGGGAGGAATCCCTGGACGTTCGCAAATGCTGAGCTGACATCCAGCACCGCTCAGCTTGCGAAGGACAGTTTCCCTTGACCTTTTGGAGGCTGCAGAAAGAGAGAGCAGCAGCATGCGTGGAGCTGTGAGTGGGGTTGCCTGGAGACATTAAGAGCAGCAAGATCTTTTGTCCTGGCTCCTCTGGTGTGGAAGGAATCCCTGGACGTTCAGAAATGCTGAGCTGGGATCCAGCATTGCTCAGCTTGTGAAGGACAGTTTCCCTTGACCTTTTGGAGGCTGCAGAAAGAGAGAGCAGCAGCATGTGTGGAGCTGGGAGTGGGGTTGCCTGGAGACTTGAACAGCAGCAAGAGCTTTTGGTCGTGGCTCCTCTGGTGTGGGAGGAATCCCTGGACGTTCGCAAACGCTGAGCTGACATCCAGCACCGCTCAGCTTGCGAAGGACAGTTTCCCTTGACCTTTTGGAGGCTGCAGAAAGAGAGAGCAGCAGCATGTGTGGAGCTGTGAGTGGGGTTGCCTGGAGACATTAAGAGCAGCAAGAGCTTTTGGTCGTGGCTCCTCTGGTGTGGGAGGAATCCCTGGACGTTCGCAAATGCTGAGCTGGGATGCAGCACCGCTCAGCGTGCCAGGGAGAGATTCTCGTGACCTTTGGGAGGCTGCAGAAAGAGAGAGCAGCAGCATGCGTGGAGCTGTGAGTGGGGTTGCCTGGAGACTTGAAGAGCAGCAAGAGCTTTTTGTCCTGGCTCCTCTGGTGTGGGAGGAATCCCTGGACGTTCGCAAAGGCTGAGCTGGGATCCAGCACCGCTCAGCGATGCAGGGAGAGATTCTCGTGACCTATGGGAGGCTGCAGAAAGAGAGAACAACAGCATGTGTGGATCTGTGAGTGGGGCTGCCTGGAGACTTGAAGAGCAGCAAGATCTTTTTGTCCTGGCTCCTCTGGTGTGGGAGGAATCCCTGGACGTTCGCAAATGCTGAGCTGACATCCAGCACCGCTCAGCGATGCAGGGAGAGATTCTCTTGGCCTTTGGGAGGCTGCAGAAAGAGAGAGCAGCAGCATGCGTGGAGCTGTGAGTGGGGTTGCCTGGAGAGTTGAAGAGCAGCAAGATCTTTTTGTCCTGGCTCCTCTGGTGTGGAAGGAATCCCTGGACGTTCACAAATGCTGAACTGGGATCCAGCATTGCTCAGCTTGCGAAGGACAGTTTCCCTTGACCTTTTGGAGGCTGCAGAAAGAGAGAGCAGCAGCATGTGTGGAGCTGTGAGTGGGGTTGCCTGGAGACTTGAAGAGCAGCAAGATCTTTTTGTCCTGGCTCGTCTGGTGTGGGAGGAATCCCTGGACATTCGCAAATGCTGAGCTGGGATCCAGCATCGCTCAGCGATGCAGGGAGAGATTCTCTTGGCCTTTGGGAGGCTGCAGAAAGAGAGAGCAGCAGCATGTGTGGAGCTGTGAGTGGGGCTGCCTGCAGACTTGAAGAGCAGCAAGATCTTTTTGTCCTGGCGCCTCTGGTGTGGGAGGAATCCCTGGACGTTCTCAAATGCTGAGCTGACATCCAGCACCGCTCAGCGAGCCAGGGAGAGATTCTCTTGGCCTTTGGGATGCTGCAGAAATAGCGAGCGACAACGTTCATGGGGCTGTGAGTGAGGTTGCCTGGAGAGTTGAAGAGCAGCAAGAGCTTTTTGTCCTGTCTCCTCTGGTGTGGGAGGAATCCCTGGACGTTCGCAAATGCTGAGCTGACATCCAGCACCGCTCAGCGAGCCAGGGAGAGATTCTCTTGGCCTTTGGGAGGCTGCAGAAAGAGAGAGCAGCAGCATGCGTGGAGCTGTGAGTGGGGTTGCCTGGAGAGTTAAAGAGCAGCAAGAGCTTTTTGTCGTGGCTCCTCTGCTGTGGGAGGAATCCCTGGACGTTCACAAATGCTGAACTGGGATCCAGCACCGCTCAGCTTGCGAAGGACACTTTCCCTTGACCTTTGGGAGGCTGCAGAAAGAGAGAGCAGCAGCATGTGTGGAGCTGTGAGTGGCGTTGCCTGGAGAGTTAAAGAGCAGCAAGAGCTTTTGGTCGTGGCTCGTCTGGTGTGGGAGGAATCCCTGGACGTTCGCAAATGCTGAGCTGACATCCAGCACCGCTCAGCGATGCAGGGAGAGATTCTCTTGGCCTTTGGGAGGCTGCAGAAAGAGAGAGCAGCAGCATGTGTAGAGCTGTGAGTGGGGTTGCCTGGAGACTTGAAGAGCAGCAAGAGCTTTTTGTCCTGGCTCCTCTGGTGTGGGAGGAATCCCTGGACATTCGCAAATGCTGAGCTGGGATGCAGCACCGCTCAGCGATGCAGGGAGAGATTCTCTTGGCCTTTGGGAGGCTGCAGAAAGAGAGAGCAGCAGCATGTGTGGATCTGTGAGTGGGGCTGCCTGGAGAGTTAAAGAGCAGCAAGAACTTTTGGTCGTGGCTCCTCTGGTGTGGGAGGAATCCCTGGACGTTCGCAAAGGCTGAGCTGGGATGCAGCACCGCTCAGCGAGCCAGGGAGAGATTCTCTTGGCCTTTGGGAGGCTGCAGAAAGAGAGAGCAGCAGCATGCGTGGAGCTGTGAGTGGGGTTGCCTGGAGACATTAAGAGCAGCAAGAGCTTTTTGTCGTGGCTCCTGTGGTGTGGGAGGAATCCCTGGACGTTCGCAAATGCTGAGCTGGGATGCAGCACCGCTCAGCGCTGCAGGGAGAGATTCTCTTGGCCTTTGGGAGGCTGCAGAAAGAGAGAGCAGCAGCATGTGTAGAGCTGTGAGTGGGGCTGCCTGGAGACTTGAAGAGCAGCAAGAGCTTTTCGTCGTGGCTCCTCTGCTGTGGGAGGAATCCCTGGACGTTCGCAAAGGCTGAGCTGGGATCCAGCACCGCTCAGCGAGCCAGGGAGAGATTCTCTTGGCCTTTGGGACGCTGCAGAAATAGCGAGCGACAACGTTCATGGGGCTGTGAGTGAGGTTGCCTGGAGAGTTGAAGAGCAGCAAGAGCTTTTGGTCGTGGCTCCTCTGGTGTGGGAGGAATCCCTGGACGTTCGCAAATGCTGAGCTGACATCCAGCACCGGTCAGCGAGCCAGGGAGAGATTCTCTTGGCCTTTGGGAGGCTGCAGAAAGAGAGAGCAGCAGCATTTGTGGAGCTGTGACTGGGGCTACCTGCAGACTTAAAGAGCAGCAAGAGCTTTTTGTCGTGGCTCCTCTGGTGTGGGAGGAATCCCTGGACGTTCGCAAAGGCTTAGCTGGGATCCAGCACCACTCAGCGATGCAGGGAGAGATTCTCTTGGCCTTTGGGAGGCTGCAGAAAGAGAGAGCAGCAGCATGTGTGGATCTGTGAGTGGGGCTGCCTGGAGAATTGAAGAGCAGCAAGAGCTTTTGGTCGTGGCTCCTCTGGTGTGGGAGGAATCCCTGGACGTTCGCAAAGGCTGAGCTGACATGCAGCACCGCTCAGCGTGCAAGGGAGAGATTCTCTTGGCCTTTGGGAGGCTGCAGAAAGAGAGAGCAGCAGCATTTGTGGAGCTGTGACTGGGGCTGCCTGCAGACTTAAAGAGCAGCAAGAGCTTTTTGTCCTGGCTCCTCTGGTGTGGGAGGAATCCCTGGATGTTCGCAAATGCTGAGCTGGGATGCAGCACCGCTCAGCGTGCCAGGGAGAGATTCTCCTGACCTTTGGGAGGCTGCAGAAAGAGAGAGCATCAGCATGCGTGGAGCTGTGAGTGGGGTTGCCTGGAGACTTGAAGAGCAGCAAGAGCTTTTTGTCCTGGCTCCTCTGGTGTGGAAGGAATCCCTGGACGTTCACAAATGCTGAACTGGGATCCAGCACCGCTCAGCTTGCGAAGGACAGTTTCCCTTGACCTTTTGGAGGCTGCAGAAAGAGAGAGCATCAGCATGTGTGGAGCTGTGAGTGGGGTTGCCTGGAGAGTTAAAGAGCAGCAAGAGCTTTTTGTCCTGGCTCGTCTGGTGTGGGAGGAATCCCTGGACGTTCGCAAAGGCTGAGCTGGGATGCAGCACCGCTCAGCGTGCCAGGGAGAGATTCTCGTGACCTTTGGGAGGCTGCAGAAAGAGAGAGCAGCAGCATGCGTGGAGCTGTGAGTGGGGCTGCCTGGAGACTTGAAGAGCAGCAATATCTTTTTGTCCTGGCTCCTCTGGTGTGGGAGGAATCCCTGGACATTCGCAAATGCTGAGCTGGGATCCAGCATCGCTCAGCGATGCAGGGAGAGATTCTCTTGGCCTTTGGGAGGCTGCAGAAAGAGAGAGCAGCAGCATGTGTGGATCTGTGAGTGGGGCTGCCTGGAGACTTGAAGAGCAGCAAGAGCTTTTTGTCCTGGCTCGTCTGGTGTGGGAGGAATCCCTGGACGTTCTCAAATGCTGAGCTGACATCCAGCACCGCTCAGCGAGCCAGGGAGAGATTCTCTTGGCCTTTGGGACGCTGCAGAAATAGCGAGCGACAACGTTCATGGGGCTGTGAGTGAGGTTGCCTGGAGAGTTGAAGAGCAGCAAGAGCTTTTTGTCCTGGCTCCTCTGGTGTGGGAGGAATCCCTGGACGTTCGCAAATGCTGAGCTGACATCCAGCACCGCTCAGCGATGCAGGGAGAGATTCTCTTGGCCTTTGGGAGGCTGCAGAAAGAGAGAGCAGCAGCATGTGTAGAGCTGTGAGTGGGGTTGCCTGGAGACTTGAAGAGCAGCAAGAGCTTTTTGTCCTGGCTCCTCTGGTGTGGGAGGAATCCCTGGACATTCGCAAATGCTGAGCTGGGATGCAGCACCGCTCAGCGATGCAGGGAGAGATTCTCTTGGCCTTTGGGAGGCTGCAGAAAGAGAGAGCAGCAGCATGTGTGGATCTGTGAGTGGGGCTGCCTGGAGAGTTAAAGAGCAGCAAGAACTTTTGGTCGTGGCTCCTCTGGTGTGGGAGGAATCCCTGGACGTTCGCAAAGGCTGAGCTGGGATGCAGCACCGCTCAGCGTGCCAGGGAGAGATTCTCTTGGCCTTTGGGAGGCTGCAGAAAGAGAGAGCAGCAGCATGCGTGGAGCTGTGAGTGGGGTTGCCTGGAGACATTAAGAGCAGCAAGAGCTTTTTGTCGTGGCTCCTGTGGTGTGGGAGGAATCCCTGGACGTTCGCAAATGCTGAGCTGGGATGCAGCACCGCTCAGCGTGCCAGGGAGAGATTCTCTTGGCCTTTGGGAGGCTGCAGAAAGAGAGAGCAGCAGCATGTGTAGAGCTGTGAGTGGGGCTGCCTGGAGACTTGAAGAGCAGCAAGAGCTTTTCGTCGTGGCTCCTCTGCTGTGGGAGGAATCCCTGGACGTTCGCAAAGGCTGAGCTGGGATCCAGCACCGCTCAGCGAGCCAGGGAGAGATTCTCTTGGCCTTTGGGACGCTGCAGAAATAGCGAGCGACAACGTTCATGGGGCTGTGAGTGAGGTTGCCTGGAGAGTTGAAGAGCAGCAAGAGCTTTTGGTCGTGGCTCCTCTGGTGTGGGAGGAATCCCTGGACGTTCGCAAATGCTGAGCTGACATCCAGCACCGGTCAGCGAGCCAGGGAGAGATTCTCTTGGCCTTTGGGAGGCTGCAGAAAGAGAGAGCAGCAGCATTTGTGGAGCTGTGACTGGGGCTACCTGCAGACTTAAAGAGCAGCAAGAGCTTTTTGTCGTGGCTCCTCTGGTGTGGGAGGAATCCCTGGACGTTCGCAAAGGCTTAGCTGGGATCCAGCACCACTCAGCGATGCAGGGAGAGATTCTCTTGGCCTTTGGGAGGCTGCAGAAAGAGAGAGCAGCAGCATGTGTGGATCTGTGAGTGGGGCTGCCTGGAGAATTGAAGAGCAGCAAGAGCTTTTGGTCGTGGCTCCTCTGCTGTGGGAGGAATCCCTGGACGTTCGCAAAGGCTGAGCTGACATGCAGCACCGCTCAGCGTGCAAGGGAGAGATTCTCTTGGCCTTTGGGAGGCTGCAGAAAGAGAGAGCAGCAGCATTTGTGGAGCTGTGACTGGGGCTGCCTGCAGACTTAAAGAGCAGCAAGAGCTTTTTGTCCTGGCTCCTCTGGTGTGGGAGGAATCCCTGGATGTTCGCAAATGCTGAGCTGGGATGCAGCACCGCTCAGCGTGCCAGGGAGAGATTCTCCTGACCTTTGGGAGGCTGCAGAAAGAGAGAGCATCAGCATGCGTGGAGCTGTGAGTGGGGTTGCCTGGAGACTTGAAGAGCAGCAAGAGCTTTTTGTCCTGGCTCCTCTGGTGTGGAAGGAATCCCTGGACGTTCACAAATGCTGAACTGGGATCCAGCACCGCTCAGCTTGCGAAGGACAGTTTCCCTTGACCTTTTGGAGGCTGCAGAAAGAGAGAGCATCAGCATGTGTGGAGCTGTGAGTGGGGTTGCCTGGAGAGTTAAAGAGCAGCAAGAGCTTTTTGTCCTGGCTCGTCTGGTGTGGGAGGAATCCCTGGACGTTCGCAAAGGCTGAGCTGGGATCCAGCACCGCTCAGCGTGCCAGGGAGAGATTCTCGTGACCTTTGGGAGGCTGCAGAAAGAGAGAGCAGCAGCATGCATGGAGCTGTGAGTGGGGCTGCCTGGAGACTTGAAGAGCAGCAATATCTTTTTGTCCTGGCTCCTCTGGTGTGGGAGGAATCCCTGGACATTCGCAAATGCTGAGCTGGGATCCAGCATCGCTCAGCGATGCAGGGAGAGATTCTCTTGGCCTTTGGGAGGCTGCAGAAAGAGAGAGCAGCAGCATGTGTGGAGCTGTGAGTGGGGCTGCCTGGAGACTTGAAGAGCAGCAAGAGCTTTTTGTCCTGGCTCGTCTGGTGTGGGAGGAATCCCTGGACGTTCTCAAATGCTGAGCTGACATCCAGCACCGCTCAGCGAGCCAGGGAGAGATTCTCTTGGCCTTTGGGACGCTGCAGAAATAGCGAGCGACAACGTTCATGGGGCTGTGAGTGAGGTTGCCTGGAGAGTTGAAGAGCAGCAAGAGCTTTTTGTCCTGTCTCCTCTGGTGTGGGAGGAATCCCTGGACGTTCGCAAATGCTGAGCTGACATCCAGCACCGCTCAGCGAGCCAGGGAGAGATTCTCTTGGCCTTTGGGAGGCTGCAGAAAGAGAGAGCAGCAGCATGCGTGGAGCTGGGAGTGGGGTTGCCTGGAGACTTGAACAGCAGCAAGAGCTTTTGGTCGTGGCTCCTCTGCTGTGGGAGGAATCCCTGGACGTTCACAAATGCTGAACTGGGATCCAGCACCGCTCAGCTTGCGAAGCACACTTTCCCTTGACCTTTTGGAGACTGCAGAAAGAGAGAGCAGCAGCATGTGTGGAGCTGTGAGTGGGGTTGCCTGGAGAGTTAAAGAGCAGCAAGAGCTTTTGGTCGTGGCTCCTCTGGTGTGGGAGGAATCCCTGGACGTTCGCAAATGCTGAGCTGGGATGCAGCACCGCTCAGCGTGCCAGGGAGAGATTCTCTTGGCCTTTGGGAGGCTGCAGAAAGAGAGAGCGGCAGCATGTGTGGAGCTGTGAGTGGGGTTGCCTGGAGAGTTCAAGAGCAGCAAGAGCTTTTGGTCGTGGCTCCTCTGCTGTGGGAGGAATCCCTGGACGTTCGCAAATGCTGAGCTGGGATCCAGCACCACTCAGCGATGCAGGGAGAGATTCTCTTGGCCTTTGGGAGGCTGCAGAAAGAGAGAGCAGCAGCATGTGTGGAGCTGTGAGTGGGGCTGCCTGCAGACTTGAAGAGCAGCAAGATCTTTTTGTCCTGGCGCCTCTGGTGTGGGAGGAATCCCTGGACGTTCACAAATCCTGAGCTGACATCCAGCACCGCTCAGCGAGCCAGGGAGAGATTCTCTTGGCCTTTGGGACGCTGCAGAAATAGAGAGCGACAACGTTCATGGGGCTGTGAGTGAGGTTGCCTGGAGAGTTGAAGAGCAGCAAGAGCTTTTGGTCGTGGCTCCTCTGGTGTGGGAGGAATCCCTGGACGTTCGCAAATGCTGAGCTGACATCCAGCACCGCTCAGCGTGCCAGGCAGAGATTCTCTTGGCCTTTGGGAGGCTGCAGAAAGAGAGAGCGGCAGCATGTGTGGAGCTGTGAGTGGGGTTGCCTGGAGACGTGAAGAGCAGCAAGAGCTTTTGGTCGTGGCTCCTCTGGTGTGGGAGGAATCCCTGGACGTTCGCAAAGGCTGAGCTGGGATGCAGCACCGCTCAGCGATGCAGGGAGAGATTCTCTTGGCCTTTGGGAGGCTGCAGAAAGAGAGAGCAGCAGCATGTGTAGAGCTGTGAGTGGGGTTGCCTGGAGACTTCAAGAGCAGCAAGAGCTTTTTGTCCTTGCTCCTCTGGTGTGGGAGGAATCCCTGGACGTTCGCAAATGCTGAGCTGGGATGCAGCACCGCTCAGCGATGCAGGGAGAGATTCTCTTGGCCTTTGGTAGGCTGCAGAAAGAGAGAGCAGCAGCATGTGTGGATCTGTGAGTGGGGCTGCATGGAGAGTTAAAGAGCAGCAAGAACTTTTGGTCCTGGCTCCTCTGGTGTGGGAGGAATCCCTGGACGTTCGCAAAGGCTGAGCTGGGATGCAGCACCGCTCAGCGCTGCAGGGAGAGATTCTCTTGGCCTTTGGGAGGCTGCAGAAAGAGAGAGCAGCAGCATGTGTAGAGCTGTGAGTGGGGCTGCCTGGAGACTTGAAGAGCAGCAAGAGCTTTTCGTCGTGGCTCCTCTGCTGTGGGAGGAATCCCTGGACGTTCGCAAAGGCTGAGCTGGGATCCAGCACCGCTCAGCGAGCCAGGGAGAGATTCTCTTGGCCTTTGGTAGGCTGCAGAAAGAGAGAGCGACAACGTTCATGGGGCTGTGAGTGAGGTTGCCTGGAGAGTTGAAGAGCAGCAAGAGCTTTTGGTCGTGGCTCCTCTGGTGTGGGAGGAATCCCTGGACGTTCGCAAATGCTGAGTTGACATCCAGCACCGGTCAGCGAGCCAGGGAGAGATTCTCTTGGCCTTTGGGAGGCTGCAGAAAGAGAGAGCAGCAGCATTTGTGGAGCTGTGACTGGGGCTACCTGCAGACTTAAAGAGCAGCAAGAGCTTTTTGTCGTGGCTCCTCTGGTGTGGGAGGAATCCCTGGACGTTCGCAAAGGCTTAGCTGGGATCCAGCACCACTCAGCGATGCAGGGAGAGATTCTCTTGGCCTTTGGGAGGCTGCAGAAAGAGAGAGCAGCAGCATGTGTGGATCTGTGAGTGGGGCTGCCTGGAGACTTGAAAAGCAGCAAGAGCTTTTTGTCCTGGCTCCTCTGGTGTGGGAGGAATCCCTGGACGTTCGCAAAGGCTGAGCTGGGATCCAGCACCGCTCAGCGAGCCAGGGAGAGATTCTCTTGGCCTTTGGGAGGCTGCAGAAAGAGAGAGCAGCAGCATTTGTGGAGCTGTGACTGGGGCTGCCTGCAGACTTAAAGAGCAGCAAGAGCTTTTTGTCCTGGCTCCTCTGGTGTGGGAGGAATCCCTGGACGTTCGCAAAGGCTGAGCTGGGATCCAGCACCGCTCAGCGAGCCAGGGAGAGATTCTCTTGGCCTTTGGGAGGCTGCAGAAAGAGAGAGCAGCAGCATGTGTAGAGCTGTGAGTGGGGTTGCCTGGAGACTTGAAGAGCAGCAAGAGCTTTTTGTCCTGGCTCCTCTGGTGTGGGAGGAATCCCTGGACATTCGCAGATGCTGAGCTGGGATGCAGCACCGCTCAGCGATGCAGGGAGAGATTCTCTTCGCCTTTGGTAGGCTGCAGAAAGAGAGAGCAGCAGCATGTGTGGATCTGTGAGTGGGGCTGGCTGGAGAGTTAAAGAGCAGCAAGAGCTTTTTGTCCTGGCTCGTCTGGTGTGGGAGGAATCCCTGGACGTTCTCAAATGCTGAGCTGGGATGCAGCACCGCTCAGCGTGCCAGGGAGAGATTCTCGTGACCTTTGGGAGGCTGCAGAAAGAGAGAGCAGCAGCATGCGTGGAGCTGTGAGTGGGGTTGCCTGGAGACTTGAAGAGCAGCAAGATCTTTTTGTCCTGGCTCGTCTGGTGTGGGAGGAATCCCTGGACGTTCGCAAATGCTGAGCTGACATCCAGCACCGCTCAGCGTGCCAGGGAGAGATTCTCTTCGCCTTTGGGAGGCTGCAGAAAGAGAGAGCGGCAGCATGTGTGGAGCTGTGAGTGGGGTTGCCTGGAGAGTTAAAGAGCAGCAAGAGCTTTTTGTCCTGGCTCCTCTGGTGTGGGAGGAATCCCTGGACGTTCGCAAATGCTGAGCTGGGATGCAGCACCGCTCAGCGATGCAGGGAGAGATTCTCTTCGCCTTTGGTAGGCTGCAGAAAGAGAGAGCAGCAGCATGTGTGGATCTGTGAGTGGGGCTGCCTGGAGAGTTAAAGAGCAGCAAGAGCTTTTGGTCGTGGCTCCTCTGGTGTGGGAGGAATCCCTGGACGTTCGCAAAGGCTGAGCTGGGATGCAGCACCGCTCAGCGATGCAGGGAGAGATTCTCTTGGCCTTTGGGAGGCTGCAGAAAGAGAGAGCAGCAGCATGCGTGGAGCTGTGAGTGGGGTTGCCTGGAGACTTGAAGAGCAGCAAGAGCTTTTTGTCGTGGCTCCTCTGGTGTGGGAGGAATCCCTGGACGTTCACAAATGCTGAGCTGGGATCCAGCACCGCTCAGCGCTGCAGGGAGAGATTCTCGTGACCTATGGCAGGCTGCAGAAAGAGAGAGCAGCAGCATGTGTGGATCTGTGAGTGGGGCTGCCTGCAGACTTGAAGAGCAGCAAGAGCTTTTGGTCGTGGCTCCTCTGCTGTGGGAGGAATCCCTGGACGTTCGCAAAGGCTGAGCTGGGATGCAGCACCGCTCAGCGAGCCAGGGAGAGATTCTCTTGGCCTTTGGGACGCTGCAGAAATAGTGAGCGACAACGTTCATGGGGCTGTGAGTGAGGTTGCCTGGAGAGTTGAAGAGCAGCAAGAGCTTTTTGTCCTGGCTCCTCTGGTGTGGGAGGAATCCCTGGACGTTCGCAAATGCTGAGCTGGGATCCAGCACCGCTCAGCGATGCAGGGAGAGATTCTCGTGACCTATGGGAGGCTGCAGAAAGAGAGAGCAGCAGCATGTGTGGAGCTGTGAGTGGGGCTGCCTGGAGACTTGAAGAGCAGCAAGAGCTTTTGGTCGTGGCTCCTCTGCTGTGGGAGGAATCCCTGGACGTTCGCAAAGGCTGAGCTGGGATCCAGCACCGCTCAGCGAGCCAGGGAGAGATTCTCTTGGCCTTTGGGACGCTGCAGAAATAGTGAGCGACAACGTTCATGGGGCTGTGAGTGAGGTTGCCTGGAGAGTTGAAGAGCAGCAAGAGCTTTTGGTCGTGGCTCCTCTGGTGTGGGAGGAATCCCTGGACGTTCGCAAATGCTGAGCTGACATCCAGCACCGGTCAGCGAGCCAGGGAGAGATTCTCTTGGCCTTTGGGAGGCTGCAGAAAGAGAGAGCAGCAGCATTTGTGGAGCTGTGACTGGGGCTACCTGCAGACTTAAAGAGCAGCAAGAGCTTTTTGTCGTGGCTCCTCTGGTGTGGGAGGAATCCCTGGACGTTCGCAAAGGCTTAGCTGGGATCCAGCACCACTCAGCGATGCAGGGAGAGATTCTCTTGGCCTTTGGGAGGCTGCAGAAAGAGAGAGCAGCAGCATGTGTGGATCTGTGAGTGGGGCTGCCTGGAGACTTGAAGAGCAGCAAGAGCTTTTGGTCGTGGCTCCTCTGCTGTGGGAGGAATCCCTGGACGTTCGCAAAGGCTGAGCTGACATGCAGCACCGCTCAGCGTGCAAGGGAGAGATTCTCTTGGCCTTTGGGAGGCTGCAGAAAGAGAGAGCAGCAGCATGCGTGGAGCTGTGAGTGGGGTTGCCTGGAGACTTCAAGAGCAGCAAGAGCTTTTTGTCCTGGCTCCTCTGGTGTGGAAGGAATCCCTGGACGTTCACAAATGCTGAACTGGGATCCAGCACCGCTCAGCTTGCGAAGGACAGTTTCCCTTGACCTTTTGGAGGCTGCAGAAAGAGAGAGCATCAGCATGTGTGGAGCTGTGAGTGGGGTTGCCTGGAGAGTTAAAGAGCAGCAAGAGCTTTTTGTCCTGGCTCGTCTGGTGTGGGAGGAATCCCTGGACGTTCGCAAAGGCTGAGCTGGGATGCAGCACCGCTCAGCGTGCCAGGGAGAGATTCTCGTGACCTTTGGGAGGCTGCAGAAAGAGAGAGCAGCAGCATGCGTGGAGCTGTGAGTGGGGCTGCCTGGAGACTTGAAGAGCAGCAATATCTTTTTGTCCTGGCTCCTCTGGTGTGGGAGGAATCCCTGGACATTCGCAAATGCTGAGCTGGGATCCAGCATCGCTCAGCGATGCAGGGAGAGATTCTCTTGGCCTTTGGGAGGCTGCAGAAAGAGAGAGCAGCAGCATGTGTGGATCTGTGAGTGGGGCTGCCTGGAGACTTGAAGAGCAGCAAGAGCTTTTTGTCCTGGCTCGTCTGGTGTGGGAGGAATCCCTGGACGTTCTCAAATGCTGAGCTGACATCCAGCACCGCTCAGCGAGCCAGGGAGAGATTCTCTTGGCCTTTGGGACGCTGCAGAAATAGCGAGCGACAACGTTCATGGGGCTGTGAGTGAGGTTGCCTGGAGAGTTGAAGAGCAGCAAGAGCTTTTTGTCCTGTCTCCTCTGGTGTGGGAGGAATCCCTGGACGTTCGCAAATGCTGAGCTGACATCCAGCACCGCTCAGCGTGCCAGGCAGAGATTCTCTTGGCCTTTGGGAGGCTGCAGAAAGAGAGAGCGGCAGCATGTGTGGAGCTGTGAGTGGGGTTGCCTGGAGACGTGAAGAGCAGCAAGAGCTTTTGGTCGTGGCTCCTCTGGTGTGGGAGGAATCCCTGGACGTTCGCAAAGGCTGAGCTGGGATGCAGCACCGCTCAGCGATGCAGGGAGAGATTCTCTTGGCCTTTGGGAGGCTGCAGAAAGAGAGAGCAGCAGCATGTGTAGAGCTGTGAGTGGGGTTGCCTGGAGACTTCAAGAGCAGCAAGAGCTTTTTGTCCTTGCTCCTCTGGTGTGGGAGGAATCCCTGGACGTTCGCAAATGCTGAGCTGGGATGCAGCACCGCTCAGCGATGCAGGGAGAGATTCTCTTGGCCTTTGGTAGGCTGCAGAAAGAGAGAGCAGCAGCATGTGTGGATCTGTGAGTGGGGCTGCATGGAGAGTTAAAGAGCAGCAAGAACTTTTGGTCCTGGCTCCTCTGGTGTGGGAGGAATCCCTGGACGTTCGCAAAGGCTGAGCTGGGATGCAGCACCGCTCAGCGCTGCAGGGAGAGATTCTCTTGGCCTTTGGGAGGCTGCAGAAAGAGAGAGCAGCAGCATGTGTAGAGCTGTGAGTGGGGCTGCCTGGAGACTTGAAGAGCAGCAAGAGCTTTTCGTCGTGGCTCCTCTGCTGTGGGAGGAATCCCTGGACGTTCGCAAAGGCTGAGCTGGGATCCAGCACCGCTCAGCGAGCCAGGGAGAGATTCTCTTGGCCTTTGGTAGGCTGCAGAAAGAGAGAGCGACAACGTTCATGGGGCTGTGAGTGAGGTTGCCTGGAGAGTTGAAGAGCAGCAAGAGCTTTTGGTCGTGGCTCCTCTGGTGTGGGAGGAATCCCTGGACGTTCGCAAATGCTGAGTTGACATCCAGCACCGGTCAGCGAGCCAGGGAGAGATTCTCTTGGCCTTTGGGAGGCTGCAGAAAGAGAGAGCAGCAGCATTTGTGGAGCTGTGACTGGGGCTACCTGCAGACTTAAAGAGCAGCAAGAGCTTTTTGTCGTGGCTCCTCTGGTGTGGGAGGAATCCCTGGACGTTCGCAAAGGCTTAGCTGGGATCCAGCACCACTCAGCGATGCAGGGAGAGATTCTCTTGGCCTTTGGGAGGCTGCAGAAAGAGAGAGCAGCAGCATGTGTGGATCTGTGAGTGGGGCTGCCTGGAGACTTGAAAAGCAGCAAGAGCTTTTTGTCCTGGCTCCTCTGGTGTGGGAGGAATCCCTGGACGTTCGCAAAGGCTGAGCTGGGATCCAGCACCGCTCAGCGAGCCAGGGAGAGATTCTCTTGGCCTTTGGGAGGCTGCAGAAAGAGAGAGCAGCAGCATTTGTGGAGCTGTGACTGGGGCTGCCTGCAGACTTAAAGAGCAGCAAGAGCTTTTTGTCCTGGCTCCTCTGGTGTGGGAGGAATCCCTGGACGTTCGCAAAGGCTGAGCTGGGATCCAGCACCGCTCAGCGAGCCAGGGAGAGATTCTCTTGGCCTTTGGGAGGCTGCAGAAAGAGAGAGCAGCAGCATGTGTAGAGCTGTGAGTGGGGTTGCCTGGAGACTTGAAGAGCAGCAAGAGCTTTTTGTCCTGGCTCCTCTGGTGTGGGAGGAATCCCTGGACATTCGCAGATGCTGAGCTGGGATGCAGCACCGCTCAGCGATGCAGGGAGAGATTCTCTTCGCCTTTGGTAGGCTGCAGAAAGAGAGAGCAGCAGCATGTGTGGATCTGTGAGTGGGGCTGGCTGGAGAGTTAAAGAGCAGCAAGAGCTTTTTGTCCTGGCTCGTCTGGTGTGGGAGGAATCCCTGGACGTTCTCAAATGCTGAGCTGGGATGCAGCACCGCTCAGCGTGCCAGGGAGAGATTCTCGTGACCTTTGGGAGGCTGCAGAAAGAGAGAGCAGCAGCATGCGTGGAGCTGTGAGTGGGGTTGCCTGGAGACTTGAAGAGCAGCAAGATCTTTTTGTCCTGGCTCGTCTGGTGTGGGAGGAATCCCTGGACGTTCGCAAATGCTGAGCTGACATCCAGCACCGCTCAGCGTGCCAGGGAGAGATTCTCTTCGCCTTTGGGAGGCTGCAGAAAGAGAGAGCGGCAGCATGTGTGGAGCTGTGAGTGGGGTTGCCTGGAGAGTTAAAGAGCAGCAAGAGCTTTTTGTCCTGGCTCCTCTGGTGTGGGAGGAATCCCTGGACGTTCGCAAATGCTGAGCTGGGATGCAGCACCGCTCAGCGATGCAGGGAGAGATTCTCTTCGCCTTTGGTAGGCTGCAGAAAGAGAGAGCAGCAGCATGTGTGGATCTGTGAGTGGGGCTGCCTGGAGAGTTAAAGAGCAGCAAGAGCTTTTGGTCGTGGCTCCTCTGGTGTGGGAGGAATCCCTGGACGTTCGCAAAGGCTGAGCTGGGATGCAGCACCGCTCAGCGATGCAGGGAGAGATTCTCTTGGCCTTTGGGAGGCTGCAGAAAGAGAGAGCAGCAGCATGCGTGGAGCTGTGAGTGGGGTTGCCTGGAGACTTGAAGAGCAGCAAGAGCTTTTTGTCGTGGCTCCTCTGGTGTGGGAGGAATCCCTGGACGTTCACAAATGCTGAGCTGGGATCCAGCACCGCTCAGCGCTGCAGGGAGAGATTCTCGTGACCTATGGCAGGCTGCAGAAAGAGAGAGCAGCAGCATGTGTGGATCTGTGAGTGGGGCTGCCTGCAGACTTGAAGAGCAGCAAGAGCTTTTGGTCGTGGCTCCTCTGCTGTGGGAGGAATCCCTGGACGTTCGCAAAGGCTGAGCTGGGATGCAGCACCGCTCAGCGAGCCAGGGAGAGATTCTCTTGGCCTTTGGGACGCTGCAGAAATAGTGAGCGACAACGTTCATGGGGCTGTGAGTGAGGTTGCCTGGAGAGTTGAAGAGCAGCAAGAGCTTTTTGTCCTGGCTCCTCTGGTGTGGGAGGAATCCCTGGACGTTCGCAAATGCTGAGCTGGGATCCAGCACCGCTCAGCGATGCAGGGAGAGATTCTCGTGACCTATGGGAGGCTGCAGAAAGAGAGAGCAGCAGCATGTGTGGAGCTGTGAGTGGGGCTGCCTGGAGACTTGAAGAGCAGCAAGAGCTTTTGGTCGTGGCTCCTCTGCTGTGGGAGGAATCCCTGGACGTTCGCAAAGGCTGAGCTGGGATCCAGCACCGCTCAGCGAGCCAGGGAGAGATTCTCTTGGCCTTTGGGACGCTGCAGAAATAGTGAGCGACAACGTTCATGGGGCTGTGAGTGAGGTTGCCTGGAGAGTTGAAGAGCAGCAAGAGCTTTTGGTCGTGGCTCCTCTGGTGTGGGAGGAATCCCTGGACGTTCGCAAATGCTGAGCTGACATCCAGCACCGGTCAGCGAGCCAGGGAGAGATTCTCTTGGCCTTTGGGAGGCTGCAGAAAGAGAGAGCAGCAGCATTTGTGGAGCTGTGACTGGGGCTACCTGCAGACTTAAAGAGCAGCAAGAGCTTTTTGTCGTGGCTCCTCTGGTGTGGGAGGAATCCCTGGACGTTCGCAAAGGCTTAGCTGGGATCCAGCACCACTCAGCGATGCAGGGAGAGATTCTCTTGGCCTTTGGGAGGCTGCAGAAAGAGAGAGCAGCAGCATGTGTGGATCTGTGAGTGGGGCTGCCTGGAGACTTGAAGAGCAGCAAGAGCTTTTGGTCGTGGCTCCTCTGCTGTGGGAGGAATCCCTGGACGTTCGCAAAGGCTGAGCTGACATGCAGCACCGCTCAGCGTGCAAGGGAGAGATTCTCTTGGCCTTTGGGAGGCTGCAGAAAGAGAGAGCAGCAGCATGCGTGGAGCTGTGAGTGGGGTTGCCTGGAGACTTCAAGAGCAGCAAGAGCTTTTTGTCCTGGCTCCTCTGGTGTGGAAGGAATCCCTGGACGTTCACAAATGCTGAACTGGGATCCAGCACCGCTCAGCTTGCGAAGGACAGTTTCCCTTGACCTTTTGGAGGCTGCAGAAAGAGAGAGCATCAGCATGTGTGGAGCTGTGAGTGGGGTTGCCTGGAGAGTTAAAGAGCAGCAAGAGCTTTTTGTCCTGGCTCGTCTGGTGTGGGAGGAATCCCTGGACGTTCGCAAAGGCTGAGCTGGGATGCAGCACCGCTCAGCGTGCCAGGGAGAGATTCTCGTGACCTTTGGGAGGCTGCAGAAAGAGAGAGCAGCAGCATGCGTGGAGCTGTGAGTGGGGCTGCCTGGAGACTTGAAGAGCAGCAATATCTTTTTGTCCTGGCTCCTCTGGTGTGGGAGGAATCCCTGGACATTCGCAAATGCTGAGCTGGGATCCAGCATCGCTCAGCGATGCAGGGAGAGATTCTCTTGGCCTTTGGGAGGCTGCAGAAAGAGAGAGCAGCAGCATGTGTGGATCTGTGAGTGGGGCTGCCTGGAGACTTGAAGAGCAGCAAGAGCTTTTTGTCCTGGCTCGTCTGGTGTGGGAGGAATCCCTGGACGTTCTCAAATGCTGAGCTGACATCCAGCACCGCTCAGCGAGCCAGGGAGAGATTCTCTTGGCCTTTGGGACGCTGCAGAAATAGCGAGCGACAACGTTCATGGGGCTGTGAGTGAGGTTGCCTGGAGAGTTGAAGAGCAGCAAGAGCTTTTTGTCCTGTCTCCTCTGGTGTGGGAGGAATCCCTGGACGTTCGCAAATGCTGAGCTGACATCCAGCACCGCTCAGCGAGCCAGGGAGAGATTCTCTTGGCCTTTGGGAGGCTGCAGAAAGAGAGAGCAGCAGCATGCGTGGAGCTGGGAGTGGGGTTGCCTGGAGACTTGAACAGCAGCAAGAGCTTTTGGTCGTGGCTCCTCTGCTGTGGGAGGAATCCCTGGACGTTCACAAATGCTGAACTGGGATCCAGCACCGCTCAGCTTGCGAAGCACACTTTCCCTTGACCTTTTGGAGACTGCAGAAAGAGAGAGCAGCAGCATGTGTGGAGCTGTGAGTGGGGTTGCCTGGAGAGTTAAAGAGCAGCAAGAGCTTTTGGTCGTGGCTCCTCTGGTGTGGGAGGAATCCCTGGACGTTCGCAAATGCTGAGCTGGGATGCAGCACCGCTCAGCGTGCCAGGGAGAGATTCTCTTGGCCTTTGGGAGGCTGCAGAAAGAGAGAGCGGCAGCATGTGTGGAGCTGTGAGTGGGGTTGCCTGGAGAGTTCAAGAGCAGCAAGAGCTTTTGGTCGTGGCTCCTCTGGTGTGGGAGGAATCCCTGGACGTTCGCAAAGGCTGAGCTGGGATGCAGCACCGCTCAGCGATGCAGGGAGAGATTCTCTTGGCCTTTGGGAGGCTGCAGAAAGAGAGAGCAGCAGCATGTGTAGAGCTGTGAGTGGGGTTGCCTGGAGACTTGAAGAGCAGCAAGAGCTTTTTGTCCTGGCTCCTCTGGTGTGGGAGGAATCCCTGGACATTCGCAGATGCTGAGCTGGGATGCAGCACCGCTCAGCGATGCAGGGAGAGATTCTCTTCGCCTTTGGTAGGCTGCAGAAAGAGAGAGCAGCAGCATGTGTGGATCTGTGAGTGGGGCTGGCTGGAGAGTTAAAGAGCAGCAAGAGCTTTTTGTCCTGGCTCGTCTGGTGTGGGAGGAATCCCTGGACGTTCTCAAATGCTGAGCTGGGATGCAGCACCGCTCAGCGTGCCAGGGAGAGATTCTCGTGACCTTTGGGAGGCTGCAGAAAGAGAGAGCAGCAGCATGCGTGGAGCTGTGAGTGGGGTTGCCTGGAGACTTGAAGAGCAGCAAGATCTTTTTGTCCTGGCTCGTCTGGTGTGGGAGGAATCCCTGGACGTTCGCAAATGCTGAGCTGGGATCCAGCACCACTCAGCGATGCAGGGAGAGATTCTCTTGGCCTTTGGGAGGCTGCAGAAAGAGAGAGCAGCAGCATGTGTGGAGCTGTGAGTGGGGCTGCCTGCAGACTTGAAGAGCAGCAAGATCTTTTTGTCCTGGCGCCTCTGGTGTGGGAGGAATCCCTGGACGTTCACAAATCCTGAGCTGACATCCAGCACCGCTCAGCGTGCCAGGGAGAGATTCTCGTGACCTTTTGGAGGCTGCAGAAAGAGAGAGCAGCAGCATGCGTGGAGCTGTGAGTGAGGTTGCCTGGAGAGTTGAAGAGCAGCAAGAGCTTTTGGTCGTGGCTCCTCTGGTGTGGGAGGAATCCCTGGACGTTCGCAAATGCTGAGCTGACATCCAGCACCGCTCAGCGTGCCAGGCAGAGATTCTCTTGGCCTTTGGGAGGCTGCAGAAAGAGAGAGCGGCAGCATGTGTGGAGCTGTGAGTGGGGTTGCCTGGAGACGTGAAGAGCAGCAAGAGCTTTTTGTCCTGGCTCCTCTGGTGTGGGAGGAATCCCTGGACGTTCGCAAAGGCTGAGCTGGGATGCAGCACCGCTCAGCGCTGCAGGGAGAGATTCTCTTGGCCTTTGGGAGGCTGCAGAAAGAGAGAGCAGCAGCATGTGTAGAGCTGTGAGTGGGGCTGCCTGGAGACTTGAAGAGCAGCAAGAGCTTTTCGTCGTGGCTCCTCTGCTGTGGGAGGAATCCCTGGACGTTCGCAAAGGCTGAGCTGGGATCCAGCACCGCTCAGCGAGCCAGGGAGAGATTCTCTTGGCCTTTGGGAGGCTGCAGAAAGAGAGAGCAGCAGCATTTGTGGAGCTGTGACTGGGGCTGCCTGCAGACTTAAAGAGCAGCAAGAGCTTTTTGTCCTGGCTCGTCTGGTGTGGGAGGAATCCCTGGACGTTCGCAAAGGCTGAGCTGGGATCCAGCACCGCTCAGCGAGCCAGGGAGAGATTCTCTTGGCCTTTGGGAGGCTGCAGAAAGAGAGAGCAGCAACATGTGTGGAGCTGTGAGTGGGGTTGCCTGGAGACTTGAAGAGCAGCAAGAGCTTTTTGTCCTGGCTCCTCTGGTGTGGAAGGAATCCCTGGACGTTCACAAATGCTGAACTGGGATCCAGCACCGCTCAGCTTGCGAAGGACAGTTTCCCTTGACCTTTTGGAGGCTGCAGAAAGAGAGAGCATCAGCATGTGTGGAGCTGTGAGTGGGGTTGCCTGGAGAGTTAAAGAGCAGCAAGAGCTTTTTGTCCTGGCTCCTCTGGTGTGGGAGGAATCCCTGGACGTTCGCAAAGGCTGAGCTGGGATCCAGCACCGCTCAGCGTGCCAGGGAGAGATTCTCGTGACCTTTGGGAGGCTGCAGAAAGAGAGAGCAGCAGCATGCGTGGAGCTGTGAGTGGGGCTGCCTGGAGACTTGAAGAGCAGCAAGATCTTTTTGTCCTGGCTCCTCTGGTGTGGGAGGAATCCCTGGACATTCGCAAATGCTGAGCTGGGATCCAGCATCGCTCAGCGATGCAGGGAGAGATTCTCTTGGCCTTTGGGAGGCTGCAGAAAGAGAGAGCAGCAGCATGTGTGGATCTGTGAGTGGGGCTGCCTGGAGACTTGAAGAGCAGCAAGAGCTTTTTGTCCTGGCTCGTCTGGTGTGGGAGGAATCCCTGGACGTTCTCAAATGCTGAGCTGACATCCAGCACCGCTCAGCGAGCCAGGGAGAGATTCTCTTGGCCTTTGGGACGCTGCAGAAATAGCGAGCGACAACGTTCATGGGGCTGTGAGTGAGGTTGCCTGGAGAGTTGAAGAGCAGCAAGAGCTTTTTGTCCTGGCGCCTCTGGTGTGGGAGGAATCCCTGGACGTTCGCAAATGCTGAGCTGACATCCAGCACCGCTCAGCGAGCCAGGGAGAGATTCTCTTGGCCTTTGGGAGGCTGCAGAAAGAGAGAGCAGCAGCATGCGTGGAGCTGTGAGTGGGGTTGCCTGGAGACTTGAACAGCAGCAAGAGCTTTTGGTCGTGGCTCCTCTGCTGTGGGAGGAATCCCTGGACGTTCACAAATGCTGAACTGGGATCCAGCACCGCTCAGCTTGCGAAGCACACTTTCCCTTGACCTTTTGGAGACTGCAGAAAGAGAGAGCAGCAGCATGTGTGGAGCTGTGAGTGGGGTTGCCTGGAGAGTTAAAGAGCAGCAAGAGCTTTTGGTCGTGGCTCCTCTGGTGTGGGAGGAATCCCTGGACGTTCACAAATGCTGAGCTGGGATGCAGCACCGCTCAGCGTGCCAGGGAGAGATTCTCTTGGCCTTTGGGAGGCTGCAGAAAGAGAGAGCGGCAGCATGTGTGGAGCTGTGAGTGGGGTTGCCTGGAGAGTTCAAGAGCAGCAAGAGCTTTTGGTCGTGGCTCCTCTGGTGTGGGAGGAATCCCTGGACGTTCGCAAAGGCTGAGCTGGGATGCAGCACCGCTCAGCGATGCAGGGAGAGATTCTCTTGGCCTTTGGGAGGCTGCAGAAAGAGAGAGCAGCAGCATGTGTAGAGCTGTGAGTGGGGTTGCCTGGAGACTTGAAGAGCAGCAAGAGCTTTTTGTCCTGGCTCCTCTGGTGTGGGAGGAATCCCTGGACATTCGCAGATGCTGAGCTGGGATGCAGCACCGCTCAGCGATGCAGGGAGAGATTCTCTTCGCCTTTGGTAGGCTGCAGAAAGAGAGAGCAGCAGCATGTGTGGATCTGTGAGTGGGGCTGGCTGGAGAGTTAAAGAGCAGCAAGAGCTTTTTGTCCTGGCTCGTCTGGTGTGGGAGGAATCCCTGGACGTTCTCAAATGCTGAGCTGGGATGCAGCACCGCTCAGCGTGCCAGGGAGAGATTCTCGTGACCTTTGGGAGGCTGCAGAAAGAGAGAGCAGCAGCATGCGTGGAGCTGTGAGTGGGGTTGCCTGGAGACTTGAAGAGCAGCAAGATCTTTTTGTCCTGGCTCGTCTGGTGTGGGAGGAATCCCTGGACGTTCGCAAATGCTGAGCTGGGATCCAGCACCACTCAGCGATGCAGGGAGAGATTCTCTTGGCCTTTGGGAGGCTGCAGAAAGAGAGAGCAGCAGCATGTGTGGAGCTGTGAGTGGGGCTGCCTGCAGACTTGAAGAGCAGCAAGATCTTTTTGTACTGGCGCCTCTGGTGTGGGAGGAATCCCTGGACGTTCGCAAATGCTGAGCTGACATCCAGCACCGCTCAGCGAGCCAGAGAGAGATTCTCTTGGCCTTTGGGACGCTGCAGAAATAGAGAGCGACAACGTTCATGGGGCTGTGAGTGAGGTTGCCTGGAGAGTTGAAGAGCAGCAAGAGCTTTTGGTCGTGGCTCCTCTGGTGTGGGAGGAATCCCTGGACGTTCGCAAATGCTGAGCTGGGATCCAGCACCGCTCAGCGATGCAGGGAGAGATTCTCTTCGCCTTTGGGAGGCTGCAGAAAGAGAGAGCGGCAGCATGTGTGGAGCTGTGAGTGGGGTTGCCTGGAGACGTGAAGAGCAGCAAGAGCTTTTGGTCGTGGCTCCTCTGGTGTGGGAGGAATCCCTGGACGTTCGCAAAGGCTGAGCTGGGATGCAGCACCGCTCAGCGATGCAGGGAGAGATTCTCTTGGCCTTTGGGAGGCTGCAGAAAGAGAGAGCAGCAGCATGTGTAGAGCTGTGAGTGGGGTTGCCTGGAGACTTGAAGAGCAGCAAGAGCTTTTTGTCCTGGCTCCTCTGGTGTGGGAGGAATCCCTGGACGTTCGCAAATGCTGAGCTGGGATGCAGCACCGCTCAGCGCTGCAGGGAGAGATTCTCTTCGCCTTTGGTAGGCTGCAGAAAGAGAGAGCAGCAGCATGTGTGGATCTGTGAGTGGGGTTGCCTGGAGAGTTAAAGAGCAGCAAGAGCTTTTGGTCGTGGCTCCTCTGGTGTGGGAGGAATCCCTGGACATTCGCAAATGCTGAGCTGGGATGCAGCACCGCTCAGCGATGCAGGGAGAGATTCTCTTCGCCTTTGGGAGGCTGCAGAAAGAGAGAGCAGCAGCATGTGTGGATCTGTGAGTGGGGCTGCCTGGAGAGTTAAAGAGCAGCAAGAGCTTTTTGTCCTGGCTCGTCTGGTGTGGGAGGAATCCCTGGACGTTCTCAAATGCTGAGCTGGGATGCAGCACCGATCAGCGTGCCAGGGAGAGATTCTCGTGACCTTTGGGAGGCTGCAGAAAGAGAGAGCGGCAGCATGCGTGGAGCTGTGAGTGGGGTTGCCTGGAGACTTGAAGAGCAGCAAGATCTTTTTGTCCTGGCTCGTCTGGTGTGGGAGGAATCCCTGGACGTTCGCAAATGCTGAGCTGGGATCCAGCACCACTCAGCGATGCAGGGAGAGATTCTCGTGAGCTATGGGAGGCTGCAGAAAGAGAGAGCAGCAGCATGTGTGGATCTGTGAGTGGGGCTGCCTGGAGACTTGAAGAGCAGCAAGATCTTTTTGTCCTGGCGCCTCTGGTGTGGGAGGAATCCCTGGACGTTCACAAATCCTGAGCTGACATCCAGCACCGCTCATCGAGCCAGGGAGAGATTCTCTTGGCCTTTGGGACGCTGCAGAAATAGCGAGCGACAACGTTCATGGGGCTGTGAGTGAGGTTGCCTGGAGAGTTGAAGAGCAGCAAGAGCTTTTTGTCCTGGCTCCTCTGGTGTGGGAGGAATCCCTGGACGTTCGCAAATGCTGAGCTGACATCCAGCACCGCTCAGCGTGCCAGGGAGAGATTCTCTTCGCCTTTGGGAGGCTGCAGAAAGAGAGAGCGGCAGCATGTGTGGAGCTGTGAGTGTGGTTGCCTGGAGAGTTAAAGAGCAGCAAGAGCTTTTGGTCGTGGCTCCTCTGGTGTGGGAGGAATCCCTGGACGTTCGCAAAGGCTGAGCTGGGATGCAGCACCGCTCAGCGATGCAGGGAGAGATTCTCTTGGCCTTTGGGAGGCTGCAGAAAGAGAGAGCAGAAGCATGTGTAGAGCTGTGAGTGGGGTTGCCTGGAGACTTGAAGAGCAGCAAGAGCTTTTTGTCCTGGCTCCTCTGGTGTGGGAGGAATCCCTGGACGTTCGCAAATGCTGAGCTGGGATGCAGCACCGCTCAGCGATGCAGGGAGAGATTCTCTTCGCCTTTGGTAGGCTGCAGAAAGAGAGAGCAGCAGCATGTGTGGAGCTGTGAGTGGGGCTGCCTGGAGACTTGAAGAGCAGCAAGAGCTTTTGGTCGTGGCTCCTCTGGTGTGGGAGGAATCCCTGGACGTTCGCAAATGCTGAGCTGGGATGCAGCACCGCTCAGCGATGCAGGGAGAGATTCTCTTCGCCTTTGGTAGGCTGCAGAAAGAGAGAGCAGCAGCATGCGTGGAGCTGTGAGTGGGGTTGCCTGGAGACTTGAAGAGCAGCAAGAGCTTTTGGTCGTGGCTCCTCTGGTGTGGGAGGAATCCCTGGACGTTCACAAATGCTGAGCTGGCATCCAGCACCGCTCAGCGATGCAGGGAGAGATTCTCTTGGCCTTTGGGAGGCTGCAGAAAGAGAGAGCAGCAGCATGCGTGGAGCTGTGAGTGGGGTTGCCTGGAGACTTGAAGAGCAGCAAGAGCTTTTTGTCGTGGCTCCTCTGGTGTGGGAGGAATCCCTGGACGTTCTCAAATGCTGAGCTGGGATCCAGCACCGCTCAGCGCTGCAGGGAGAGATTCTCGTGACCTATGGCAGGCTACAGAAAGAGAGAGCAGCAGCATGTGTGGATCTGTGAGTGGGGCTGCCTGGAGACTTGAAGAGCAGCAAGAGCTTTTGGTCGTGGCTCCTCTGCTGTGGGAGGAATCCCTGGACGTTCGCAAATGCTGAGCTGACATCCAGCACCGGTCAGCGAGCCAGGGAGAGATTCTCTTGGCCTTTGGGAGGCTGCAGAAAGAGAGAGCAGCAGCATGTATGGAGCAGTGAGTGGGGTTGCCTGGAGACGTGAAGAGCAGCAAGAGCTTTTGGTCGTGGCTCCTCTGGTGTGGGAGGAATCCCTGGACGTTCACAAATGCTGAACTGGGATCCAGCACCGCTCAGCTTGCGAAGGACAGTTTCCCTTGACCTTTTGGAGGCTGCAGAAAGAGAGAGCAGCAGCATGTGCGGAGCTGTGAGTGGGGTTGCCTGGAGAGTTAAAGAGCAGCAAGAGCTTTTGGTCGTGGCTCCTCTGCTGTGGGAGGAATCCCTGGATGTTCGCAAATGCTGAGCTGGGATCCAGCACCGCTCAGCGAGCCAGGGACAGATTCTCTTGGCCTTTGGGAGGCTGCAGAAAGAGAGAGCAGCAGCATGTGTGGAGCTGTGAGTGGGGTTGCCTGGAGACTTGAAGAGCAGCAAGAGCTTTTTGTCCTGGCTCCTCTGGTGTGGGAGGAATCCCTGGACGTTCGCAAATGCTGAGCTGGGATGCAGCACCGCTCAGCGTGCCAGGGAGAGATTCTCATGACCTTTGGGAGGCTGCAGAAAGAGAGCAGCAGCATGCGTGGAGCTGTGAGTGGGGTTGCCTGGAGACTTGAAGAGCAGCAAGAGCTTTTTGTCCTGGCTCCTCTGGTGTGGGAGGAATCCCTGGACGTTCGCAAAGGCTGAGCTGGGATCCAGCACCGCTCAGCGATGCAGGGAGAGATTCTCGTGACCTATGGGAGGCTGCAGAAAGAGAGAGCAGCAGCATGTGTGGATCTGTGAGTGGGGCTGCCTGGAGACTTGAAGAGCAGCAAGAGCTTTTTGTCCTGGCGCCTCTGGTGTGGGAGGAATCCCTGGACGTTCACAAATGCTCAGCTGGGATCCAGCACCGCTCAGCGTGCCAGGGACAGATTCTCTTGGCCTTTGGGAGGCTGCAGAAAGAGAGAGCAGCAGCATGCGTGGAGCTGTGAGTGGGGTTGCCTGGAGAGTTGAAGAGCAGCAAGATCTTTTTGTCCTGGCTCCTCTGGTGTGGAAGGAATCCCTGGACGTTCACAAATGCTGAACTGGGATCCAGCACCGCTCAGCTTGCGAAGGACAGTTTCCCTTGACCTTTTGGAGGCTGCAGAAAGAGAGAGCAGCAGCATGTGTGGAGCTGTGAGTGGGGTTGCCTGGAGAGTTAAAGAGCAGCAAGAGCTTTTGGTCGTGGCTCCTCTGGTGTGGGAGGAATCCCTGGATGTTCGCAAAGGCTGAGCTGGGATGCAGCACCGCTCAGCGATGCAGGGAGAGATTCTCTTGGCCTTTGGGAGGCTGCAGAAAGAGAGAGCAGCAGCATGTGTGGAGCTGTGAGTGGGGTTGCCTGCAGAGTTAAAGAGCAGCAAGAGCTTTTTGTCCTGGCTCCTCTGGTGTGGGAGGAATCCCTGGACGTTCGCAAAGGCTGAGCTGGGATCCAGCACCGCTCAGCGAGCCAGGGAGAGATTCTCGTGACCTATGGGAAGCTGCAGAAAGAGAGAGCAGCAGCATGTGTGGATCTGTGAGTGGGGCTGCCTGGAGACTTGAAGAGCAGCAAGAGCTTTTTGTCCTGGCTCCTCTGGTGTGGAAGGAATCCCTGGACGTTCACAAATGCTGAACTGGGATCCAGCACCGCTCAGCTTGCGAAGGACAGTTTCCCTTGACCTTTTGGAGGCTGCAGAAAGAGAGAGCAGCAGCATGTGTGGAGCTGGGAGTGGGGTTGCCTGGAGAGTTAAAGAGCAGCAAGAGCTTTTGGTCGTGGCTCCTCTGGTGTGGGAGGAATCCCTGGACGTTCGCAAAGGCTGAGCTGGGATGCAGCACCGCTCAGCGATGCAGGGAGAGATTCTCTTGGCCTTTGGGAGGCTGCAGAAAGAGAGAGCAGCAGCATGTGTGGAGCTGTGAGTGGGGTTGCCTGGAGACTTGAAGAGCAGCAAGAGCTTTTTGTCCTGGCTCCTCTGGTGTCTGAGGAATCTCTGGACGTTCGCAAATGCTGAGCTGACATCCAGCACCGCTCAGTGTGCCAGGGAGAGATTCTCGTGACCTTTGGGAGGCTGCAGAAAGAGAGAGCAGCAGCATGCGTGGAGCTGTGAGTGGGGTTGCCTGGAGAGCTGAAGAGCAGCAAGATCTTTTTGTCCTGGCTCCTCTGGTGTGGGAGGAATCCCTGGACATTCGCAAAGGCTGAGCTGGGATCCAGCACCGCTCAGCGATGCAGGGAGAGATTCTCGTGACCTATGGGAGGCTGCAGAAAGAGAGAGCAGCAGCATGTGCGGAGCTGTGAGTGGGGCTGCCTGGAGACTTGAAGAGCAGCAAGATCTTTTTGTCCTGGCGCCTCTGGTGTGGGAGGAATCCCTGGACGTTCTCAAATGCTGAGCTGACATCCAGCACCGCTCAGCGTGCCAGGGAGAGATTCTCTTGGCCTTTGGGAGGCTGCAGAAAGAGAGAGCAGCAGCATGCGTGGAGCTGTGAGTGGGGTTGCCTGGAGAGTTGAAGAGCAGCAAGATCTTTTTGTCCTGGCTCCTCTGGTGTGGAAGGAATCCCTGGACGTTCCCAAATGCTGAACTGGGATCCAGCATTGCTCAGCTTGCGAAGGACAGTTTCCCTTGACCTTTTGGAGGCTGCAGAAAGAGAGAGCGGCAGCATGTGTGGAGCTGTGAGTGGGGCTGCCTGGAGACTTGAAGAGCAGCAAGAGCTTTTGGTCGTGGATCCTCTGCTGTGGGAGGAATCCCTGGACGTTCGCAAAGGCTGAGCTGGGATCCAGCACCGCTCAGCGAGCCAGGGACAGATTCTCGTGACCTTTGGGAGGCTGCAGAAAGAGAGAGCAGCAGCATGTGTGGATCTGTGAGTGGGGTTGCCTGGAGACTTGAAGAGCAGCAAGAGCTTTTTGTCCTGGCTCGTCTGGTGTGGGAGGAATCCCTGGACGTTCGCAAATGCTGAACTGGGATCCACCATCGCTCAGCGAGGAAGGGACAGGATGTCTTGGCCTTTCGGAAGCTGCAGAAAGAGAGAGATACAACATTTTGGGGGCTTGTGAAAGGGGTTGCCTGGAGACTTGAAGAGCAGCAAGAGCTTTTTGTCCTGGCTCGTCTGGTGTGGGAGGAATTCCTGGACGTTCACAAATCCTGAGCTGGGATCCAGCACCGCTCAGCGAGCCACGGAGAGATTCTCTTGGCCTTTGGGAGGCTGCAGAAAGAGAGAGCAGCAGCATGTGTGGAGCTGTGAGTGGGGTTGCCTGGAGACTTAAAGAGCAGCAAGAGCTTTTTGTCCTGGCTCCTCTGGTGTGGGAGGAATCCCTGGACGTTCGCAAATGCTGAGCTGGGATGCAGCACCGCTCAGCGTGCCAGGGAGAGATTCTCTTGGCCTTTGGGAGGCTGCAGAAAGAGAGAGCAGCAGCATGTGTGGAGCTGGGAGTGGGGTTGCCTGGAGACTTGAACAGCAGCAAGAGCTTTTGGTCGTGGCTCCTCTGGTGTGGGAGGAATCCCTGGACGTTCGCAAACGCTGAGCTGACATCCAGCACTGCTCAGCGATGCAGGGAGAGATTCTCTTGGCCTTTGGGAGGCTGCAGAAAGAGAGAGCAGCAGCATGTGTGGAGCTGTGAGTGGGGCTGCCTGGAGACTTGAAGAACAGCAAGAGCTTTTTGTCCTGGCTCCTCTGGTGTGGGAGGAATCCCTGGACGTTCGCAAATCCTGAGCTGGGATCCACCATCGCTCAGCGAGGAAGGGACACGATGTCTTGGCCTTTCGGAAGCTGCAGAAAGAGAGAGATAGAGCATTTTGGGGGCTTGTGAATGGGGTTGCCTGGAGACTTGAAGAGCAGCAAGAGCTTTTTGTCCTGGCTCCTCTGGTGTGGGAGGAATCCCTGGACGTTCGCAAGTGCTGAGCTGGGATCCAGCACCGCTCAGCTTGCGAAGGACAGTTTCCCTTGAGCTTTTGAGGCGGCAGAAAGAGAGAGCAGCAGCATGTGTGGAGCTGTGAGTGGGGGTGCCTGGAGAGTTAAAGAGCAGCAAGAGCTTTTGGTCGTGGCTCCTCTGGTGTGGGAGGAATCCCTGGACGTTCGCAAATGCTGAGCTGGGATGCAGCACCGCTCATCGAGCCAGGGATAGATTCTCTTGGCCTTTGAGAGGCTTCAGAAAGAGAGAGCAGCAGCATGCGTGGAGCTGTGAGTGGGGTTGCCTGGAGACTTGAAGAGCAGCAAGAGCTTTTTGTCCTGGCTCCTCTGGTGTGGGAGGAATCCCTGGACGTTCGCAAATGCTGAGCTGGGATGCAGCACCGCTCAGCGTGCCAGGGAGAGATTCTCGTGACCTTTGGGAGGCTGCAGAAAGAGAGAGCAGCAGCATGCGTGGATCTGTGAGTGGGGTTGCCTGGAGACGTGAAGAGCAGCAAGAGCTTTTTGTCCTGGCTCCTCTGGTGTGGGAGGAATCCCTGGACGTTCACAAATCCTGAGCTGGGATCCAGCACCGCTCAGCGATGCAGGGAGAGATTCTCGTGACCTATGGGAGGCTGCAGAAAGAGAGAGCAGCAGCATGTGTGGAGCTGTGAGTGGGGTTGCCTGGAGACTTGAAGAGCAGCAAGAGCTTTTGGTCGTGGCTCGTCTGGTGTGGGAGGAATCCCTGGACGTTCGCAAATGCTGAGCTGACATCCAGCACCGCTCAGCGTGCCAGGGAGAGATTCTCTTGGCCTTTGGGAGGCTGCAGAAAGAGAGAGCAGCAGCATGTGTGGAGCTGGGAGTGGGGTTGCCTGGAGACATTAAGAGCAGCAAGAGCTTTTTGTCCTGTCTCCTCTGGTGTGGGAGGAATCCCTGGACGTTCGCAAATGCTGAGCTGGGATACAGCACCGCTCAGTGAGCAAAGGAGAGGCTCTCTTGGCCTCTGGGAAACTGCAGAAAGACAGAGATACAGCATTTTTGGGGCTTGTGAATGCGGATGCCTGGAGACATGAAGAGCAGCAAGAGCTTTTTGTCCTGGCTCCTCTGGTGTGGGAGGAATCCCTGGACGTTCGCAAAGGCTGAGCTGGGATCCAGCACCGCTCAGCGTGCCAGGGAGAGATTCTCGTGACCTATGGGAGGCTGCAGAAAGAGAGAGCAGCAGCATGTGTGGATCTGTGAGTGGGGTTGCCTGGAGACTTGAAGAGCAGCAAGAGCTTTTGGTCGTGGCTCCTCTGCTGTGGGAGGAATCCCTGGACGTTCGCAAATGCTGAGCTGGGATCCAGCACCGCTCAGCGAGCCAGGGAGAGATTCTCTTGGCCTTTGGGATGCTGCAGAAATAGTGAGCGACAACGTACATGGGGCTGTGAGTGAGGTTGCCTGGAGAGTTGAAGAGCAGCAAGATCTTTTTGTCCTGGCTCCTCTGGTGTGGGAGGAATCCCTGGACGTTCGCAAATGCTGAGCTGACATCCAGCACCGCTCAGCGAGCCAGGGAGAGATTCTCTTGTCCTTTGGGAGGCTGCAGAAAGAGAGAGCAGCAGCATGTGTGGAGCTGGGAGTGGGGTTGCCTGGAGAGTTGAAGAGCAGCAAGATCTTTTTGTCCTGGCTCCTCTGGTGTGGAAGGAATCCCTGGACGTTCACAAATGCTGAACTGGGATCCAGCATTGCTCAGCTTGCGAAGGACAGTTTCCCTTGACCTTTTGGAGGCTGCAGAAAGAGAGAGCAGCAGCATGTGTGGAGCTGTGAGTGGGGTTGCCTGGAGAGTTAAAGAGCAGCAAGAGCTTTTGGTCGTGGCTCCTCTGGTGTGGGAGGAATCCCTGGACGTTCGCAAATGCTGAGCTGGGATGCAGCACCGCTCAGCGTGCCAGGGACAGATTCTCTTGGCCTTTGGGAGGCTGCAGAAAGAGAGAGCAGCAGCATGTGTGGAGCTGTGAGTGGGGCTGCCTGCAGACTTGAAGAGCAGCAAGAGCTTTTTGTCCTGGCTCCTCTGGTGTGGGAGGAATCCCTGGACGTTCGCAAAGGCTGAGCTGGGATCCAACACCGCTCAGCGATGCAGGGAGACATTCTCGTGACCTATGGGAGGCTGCAGAAAGAGAGAGCAGCAGCATGCGTGGATCTGTGAGTGGGGCTGCCTGGAGACATGAAGAGCAGCAAGAGCTTTTTGTCCTAGCGCCTCTGGTGTGGGAGGAATCCCTGGACGTTCGCAAATGCTGAGCTGACATCCAGCACCGGTCAGCGAGCCAGGGAGAGATTCTCTTGGCCTTTGGGAGGCTGCAGAAAGAGAGAGCAGCAGCATGTGTAGAGCTGTGAGTGGGGCTGCCTGGAGACTTGAAGAGCAGCAAGAGCTTTTTGTCCTGGCTCCTCTGGTGTGGGAGGAATCCCTGGACGTTCACAAATGCTGAACTGGGATCCAGCACCGCTTTAGCTTGCGAAGGACAGTTTCCCTTGACCTTTTGGAGGCTGCAGAAAGAGAGAGCAGCAGCATGTGTGGAGCTGTGAGTGGGGTTGCCTGGAGAGTTAAAGAGCAGCAAGAGCTTTTGGTCGTGGCTCCTCTGCTGTGGGAGGAATCCCTGGACGTTCACAAAGGCTGAGCTGGGATCCAGCACCGCTCAGCGCTGCAGGGAGAGATTCTCGTGACCTTTGGGAGGCTGCAGAAAGAGAGAGCAGCAGCATGTGTAGAGCTGTGAGTGGGGCTGCCTGGAGACTTGAAGAGCAGCAAGATCTTTTTGTCCTGGCGCCTCTGGTGTGGGAGGAATCCCTGGACGTTCTCAAATGCTGAGCTGACATCCAGCACCGCTCAGCGTGCCAGGGAGAGATTCTCTTGGCCTTTGGGAGGCTGCAGAAAGAGAGAGCAGCAGCATGCGTGGAGCTGTGAGTGGGGTTGCCTGGAGAGTTGAAGAGCAGCAAGATCTTTTTGTCCTGGCTCCTCTGGTGTGGAAGGAATCCCTGGACGTTCCCAAATGCTGAACTGGGATCCAGCATTGCTCAGCTTGCGAAGGACAGTTTCCCTTGACCTTTTGGAGGCTGCAGAAAGAGAGAGCGGCAGCATGTGTGGAGCTGTGAGTGGGGCTGCCTGGAGACTTGAAGAGCAGCAAGAGCTTTTGGTCGTGGATCCTCTGCTGTGGGAGGAATCCCTGGACGTTCGCAAAGGCTGAGCTGGGATCCAGCACCGCTCAGCGAGCCAGGGACAGATTCTCGTGACCTTTGGGAGGCTGCAGAAAGAGAGAGCAGCAGCATGTGTGGATCTGTGAGTGGGGTTGCCTGGAGACTTGAAGAGCAGCAAGAGCTTTTTGTCCTGGCTCGTCTGGTGTGGGAGGAATCCCTGGACGTTCGCAAATGCTGAACTGGGATCCACCATCGCTCAGCGAGGAAGGGACAGGATGTCTTGGCCTTTCGGAAGCTGCAGAAAGAGAGAGATACAACATTTTGGGGGCTTGTGAAAGGGGTTGCCTGGAGACTTGAAGAGCAGCAAGAGCTTTTTGTCCTGGCTCGTCTGGTGTGGGAGGAATTCCTGGACGTTCACAAATCCTGAGCTGGGATCCAGCACCGCTCAGCGAGCCACGGAGAGATTCTCTTGGCCTTTGGGAGGCTGCAGAAAGAGAGAGCAGCAGCATGTGTGGAGCTGTGAGTGGGGTTGCCTGGAGACTTAAAGAGCAGCAAGAGCTTTTTGTCCTGGCTCCTCTGGTGTGGGAGGAATCCCTGGACGTTCGCAAATGCTGAGCTGGGATGCAGCACCGCTCAGCGTGCCAGGGAGAGATTCTCTTGGCCTTTGGGAGGCTGCAGAAAGAGAGAGCAGCAGCATGTGTGGAGCTGGGAGTGGGGTTGCCTGGAGACTTGAACAGCAGCAAGAGCTTTTGGTCGTGGCTCCTCTGGTGTGGGAGGAATCCCTGGACGTTCGCAAACGCTGAGCTGACATCCAGCACTGCTCAGCGATGCAGGGAGAGATTCTCTTGGCCTTTGGGAGGCTGCAGAAAGAGAGAGCAGCAGCATGTGTGGAGCTGTGAGTGGGGCTGCCTGGAGACTTGAAGAACAGCAAGAGCTTTTTGTCCTGGCTCCTCTGGTGTGGGAGGAATCCCTGGACGTTCGCAAATCCTGAGCTGGGATCCACCATCGCTCAGCGAGGAAGGGACACGATGTCTTGGCCTTTCGGAAGCTGCAGAAAGAGAGAGATAGAGCATTTTGGGGGCTTGTGAATGGGGTTGCCTGGAGACTTGAAGAGCAGCAAGAGCTTTTTGTCCTGGCTCCTCTGGTGTGGGAGGAATCCCTGGACGTTCGCAAGTGCTGAGCTGGGATCCAGCACCGCTCAGCTTGCGAAGGACAGTTTCCCTTGAGCTTTTGAGGCGGCAGAAAGAGAGAGCAGCAGCATGTGTGGAGCTGTGAGTGGGGGTGCCTGGAGAGTTAAAGAGCAGCAAGAGCTTTTGGTCGTGGCTCCTCTGGTGTGGGAGGAATCCCTGGACGTTCGCAAATGCTGAGCTGGGATGCAGCACCGCTCATCGAGCCAGGGATAGATTCTCTTGGCCTTTGAGAGGCTTCAGAAAGAGAGAGCAGCAGCATGCGTGGAGCTGTGAGTGGGGTTGCCTGGAGACTTGAAGAGCAGCAAGAGCTTTTTGTCCTGGCTCCTCTGGTGTGGGAGGAATCCCTGGACGTTCGCAAATGCTGAGCTGGGATGCAGCACCGCTCAGCGTGCCAGGGAGAGATTCTCGTGACCTTTGGGAGGCTGCAGAAAGAGAGAGCAGCAGCATGCGTGGATCTGTGAGTGGGGTTGCCTGGAGACGTGAAGAGCAGCAAGAGCTTTTTGTCCTGGCTCCTCTGGTGTGGGAGGAATCCCTGGACGTTCACAAATCCTGAGCTGGGATCCAGCACCGCTCAGCGATGCAGGGAGAGATTCTCGTGACCTATGGGAGGCTGCAGAAAGAGAGAGCAGCAGCATGTGTGGAGCTGTGAGTGGGGTTGCCTGGAGACTTGAAGAGCAGCAAGAGCTTTTGGTCGTGGCTCGTCTGGTGTGGGAGGAATCCCTGGACGTTCGCAAATGCTGAGCTGACATCCAGCACCGCTCAGCTTGCGAAGGACAGTTTCCCTTGACCTTTTGGAGGCTGCAGAAAGAGAGAGCAGCAGCATGTGTGGAGCTGGGAGTGGGGTTGCCTGGAGACATTAAGAGCAGCAAGAGCTTTTTGTCCTGTCTCCTCTGGTGTGGGAGGAATCCCTGGACGTTCGCAAATGCTGAGCTGGGATACAGCACCGCTCAGTGAGCAAAGGAGAGGCTCTCTTGGCCTCTGGGAAACTGCAGAAAGACAGAGATACAGCATTTTTGGGGCTTGTGAATGCGGATTCCTGGAGACATGAAGAGCAGCAAGAGCTTTTTGTCCTGGCTCCTCTGGTGTGGGAGGAATCCCTGGACGTTCGCAAAGGCTGAGCTGGGATCCAGCACCGCTCAGCGTGCCAGGGAGAGATTCTCGTGACCTATGGGAGGCTGCAGAAAGAGAGAGCAGCAGCATGTGTGGATCTGTGAGTGGGGTTGCCTGGAGACTTGAAGAGCAGCAAGAGCTTTTGGTCGTGGCTCCTCTGCTGTGGGAGGAATCCCTGGACGTTCGCAAATGCTGAGCTGGGATCCAGCACCGCTCAGCGAGCCAGGGAGAGATTCTCTTGGCCTTTGGGATGCTGCAGAAATAGTGAGCGACAACGTACATGGGGCTGTGAGTGAGGTTGCCTGGAGAGTTGAAGAGCAGCAAGATCTTTTTGTCCTGGCTCCTCTGGTGTGGGAGGAATCCCTGGACGTTCGCAAATGCTGAGCTGACATCCAGCACCGCTCAGCGAGCCAGGGAGAGATTCTCTTGTCCTTTGGGAGGCTGCAGAAAGAGAGAGCAGCAGCATGTGTGGAGCTGGGAGTGGGGTTGCCTGGAGAGTTGAAGAGCAGCAAGATCTTTTTGTCCTGGCTCCTCTGGTGTGGAAGGAATCCCTGGACGTTCACAAATGCTGAACTGGGATCCAGCATTGCTCAGCTTGCGAAGGACAGTTTCCCTTGACCTTTTGGAGGCTGCAGAAAGAGAGAGCAGCAGCATGTGTGGAGCTGTGAGTGGGGTTGCCTGGAGAGTTAAAGAGCAGCAAGAGCTTTTGGTCGTGGCTCCTCTGGTGTGGGAGGAATCCCTGGACGTTCGCAAATGCTGAGCTGGGATGCAGCACCGCTCAGCGTGCCAGGGACAGATTCTCTTGGCCTTTGGGAGGCTGCAGAAAGAGAGAGCAGCAGCATGTGTGGAGCTGTGAGTGGGGCTGCCTGCAGACTTGAAGAGCAGCAAGAGCTTTTTGTCCTGGCTCCTCTGGTGTGGGAGGAATCCCTGGACGTTCGCAAAGGCTGAGCTGGGATCCAACACCGCTCAGCGATGCAGGGAGACATTCTCGTGACCTATGGGAGGCTGCAGAAAGAGAGAGCAGCAGCATGCGTGGATCTGTGAGTGGGGCTGCCTGGAGACATGAAGAGCAGCAAGAGCTTTTTGTCCTAGCGCCTCTGGTGTGGGAGGAATCCCTGGACGTTCGCAAATGCTGAGCTGACATCCAGCACCGGTCAGCGAGCCAGGGAGAGATTCTCTTGGCCTTTGGGAGGCTGCAGAAAGAGAGAGCAGCAGCATGTGTAGAGCTGTGAGTGGGGCTGCCTGGAGACTTGAAGAGCAGCAAGAGCTTTTTGTCCTGGCTCCTCTGGTGTGGGAGGAATCCCTGGACGTTCACAAATGCTGAACTGGGATCCAGCACCGCTTTAGCTTGCGAAGGACAGTTTCCCTTGACCTTTTGGAGGCTGCAGAAAGAGAGAGCAGCAGCATGTGTGGAGCTGTGAGTGGGGTTGCCTGGAGAGTTAAAGAGCAGCAAGAGCTTTTGGTCGTGGCTCCTCTGCTGTGGGAGGAATCCCTGGACGTTCACAAAGGCTGAGCTGGGATCCAGCACCGCTCAGCGCTGCAGGGAGAGATTCTCGTGACCTTTGGGAGGCTGCAGAAAGAGAGAGCAGCAGCATGTGTAGAGCTGTGAGTGGGGTTGCCTGGAGACTTGAAGAGCAGCAAGATCTTTTTGTCCTGGCTCCTCTGGTGTGGGAGGAATCCCTGGACATTCGCAAATGCTGAGCTGGGATGCAGCACCGCTCAGCGATGCAGGGAGAGATTCTCGTGACCTATGGGAGGCTGCAGAAAGAGAGAGCAGCAGCATGTGTGGAGCTGTGAGTGGGGCTGCCTGGAGACTTGAAGAGCAGCAAGATCTTTTTGTCCTGGCGCCTCTGGTGTGGGAGGAATCCCTGGACGTTCTCAAATGCTGAGCTGACATCCAGCACCGCTCAGCGTGCCAGGGAGAGATTCTCTTGGCCTTTGGGAGGCTGCAGAAAGAGAGAGCAGCAGCATGCGTGGAGCTGTGAGTGGGGTTGCCTGGAGAGTTGAAGAGCAGCAAGATCTTTTTGTCCTGGCTCCTCTGGTGTGGAAGGAATCCCTGGACGTTCCCAAATGCTGAACTGGGATCCAGCATTGCTCAGCTTGCGAAGGACAGTTTCCGTTGACCTTTTGGAGGCTGCAGAAAGAGAGAGCGGCAGCATGTGTGGAGCTGTGAGTGGGGCTGCCTGGAGACTTGAAGAGCAGCAAGAGCTTTTTGTCCTGGCTCGTCTGGTGTGGGAGGAATCCCTGGACGTTCGCAAAGGCTGAGCTGGGATCCAGCACCGCTCAGCGAGCCAGGGACAGATTCTCGTGACCTTTGGGAGGCTGCAGAAAGAGAGAGCAGCAGCATGTGTGGATCTGTGAGTGGGGTTGCCTGGAGACTTGAAGAGCAGCAAGAGCTTTTTGTCCTGGCTCGTCTGGTGTGGGAGGAATTCCTGGACGTTCACAAATCCTGAGCTGGGATCCAGCACCGCTCAGCGAGCCACGGAGAGATTCTCTTGGCCTTTGGGAGGCTGCAGAAAGAGAGAGCAGCAGCATGTGTGGAGCTGTGAGTGGGGTTGCCTGGAGACTTAAAGAGCAGCAAGAGCTTTTTGTCCTGGCTCCTCTGGTGTGGGAGGAATCCCTGGACGTTCGCAAATGCTGAGCTGGGATGCAGCACCGCTCAGCGTGCCAGGGAGAGATTCTCTTGGCCTTTGGGAGGCTGCAGAAAGAGAGAGCAGCAGCATGTGTGGAGCTGGGAGTGGGGTTGCCTGGAGACTTGAACAGCAGCAAGAGCTTTTGGTCGTGGCTCCTCTGGTGTGGGAGGAATCCCTGGACGTTCGCAAACGCTGAGCTGACATCCAGCACTGCTCAGCGATGCAGGGAGAGATTCTCTTGGCCTTTGGGAGGCTGCAGAAGGAGAGAGCAGCAGCATGTGTGGAGCTGTGAGTGGGGTTGCCTGGAGACTTGAAGAGCAGCAAGAGCTTTTTGTCCTGGCTCCTCTAGTGTGGGAGGAATCCCTGGACGTTCGCAAATGCTGAGCTAGGATGCAGCACCGCTCAGCGTGCCAGGGAGAGATTCTCTTGGCCTTTGGGAGGCTGCAGAAAGAGAGAGCAGCAGCATGTGTGGAGCTGGGAGTGGGGTTGCCTGGAGAGTTGAAGAGCAGCAAGAGCTTTTTGTCCTGGCTCCTCTGGTGTCTGAGGAATCTCTGGACGTTCACAAATGCTGGAGCTGACATCCAGCACCGCTCAGCGTGCCAGGGAGAGATTCTCTTGGCCTTTGGGAGGCTTCAGAAAGCGAGAGCAGCAGCATGTGTAGAGCTGGGAGTGGGGCTGCCAGGAGACGTGAAGAGCAGCAAGATCTTTTTGTCCTGGCTCCTCTGGTGTGGGAGGAATCCCTGGACGTTCGCAAATGCTGAGCTGGGATCCAGCACCGCTCAGCGATGCAGGGAGAGATTCTCTTGGCCTTTGGGAGGCTGCAGAAAGAGAGAGCAGCAGCATGTGTGGATCTGTGAGTGGGGTTTCCTGGAGACTTGAAGAGCAGCAAGAGCTTTTTGTCCTGGCGCCTCTGGTGTGGGAGGAATCCCTGGACGTTCGCAAATCCTGAGCTGGGATCCACCATCGCTCAGCGAGGAAGGGACAGGATGTGTTGGCCTTTCGGAAGCTGCAGAAAGAGAGAGATAGAGCATTTTGGGGGCTTGTGAATGGGGTTGCCTGGAGACTTGAAGAGCAGCAAGAGCTTTTTGTCCTGGCTCCTCTGGTGTCTGAGGAATCCCTGGACGTTCGCAAGTGCTGAGCTGGGATCCAGCACCGCTCAGCTTGCGAAGGACAGTTTCCCTTGATCTTTTGGAGGCGGCAGAAAGAGAGAGCAGCAGCATGTGTGGAGCTGTGAGTGGGGGTGCCTGGAGAGTTAAAGAGCAGCAAGAGCTTTTGGTCGTGGCTCCTCTGGTGTGGGAGGAATCCCTGGACGTTCGCAAATGCTGAGCTGGGATGCAGCACCGCTCATCAAGCCAGGGATAGATTCTCTTGGCCTTTGGGAGGCTTCAGAAAGAGAGAGCAGCAGCATGCGTGGAGCTGTGAGTGGGGTTGCCTGGAGAGTTGAAGAGCAGCAAGAGCTTTTTGTCCTGGCTCCTCTGGTGTGGGAGGAATCCCTGGACGTTCGCAAATGCTGAGCTGGGATGCAGCACCGCTCAGCGTGCCAGGGAGAGATTCTCTTGGCCTTTGGGAGGCTGCAGAAAGAGAGAGCAGCAGCATGCGTGGATCTGTGAGTGGGGTTGCCTGGAGACTTGAAGAGCAGCAAGATCTTTTTGTCCTGGCTCCTCTGGTGTGGGAGGAATCCCTGGACGTTCGCAAATGCTGAGCTGGGATCCAGCACCGCTCAGCGATGCAGGGAGAGATTCTCGTGACCTATGGGAGGCTGCAGAAAGAGAGAGCAGCAGCATGTGTGGAGCTGTGAGTGGGGTTGCCTGGAGACTTGAAGAGCAGCAAGAGCTTTTGGTCGTGGCTCGTCTGGTGTGGGAGGAATCCCTGGACGTTCGCAAATGCTGAGCTGACATCCAGCACCGCTCAGCTTGCGAAGGACAGTTTCCCTTGACCTTTTGGAGGCTGCAGAAAGAGAGAGCAGCAGCATGTGTGGAGCTGGGAGTGGGGTTGCCTGGAGACATTAAGAGCAGCAAGAGCTTTTTGTCCTGTCTCCTCTGGTGTGGGAGGAATCCCTGGACGTTCGCAAATGCTGAACTGGGATCCAGCACCGCTTTAGCTTGCGAAGGACAGTTTCCATTGGCCTTTGGGAGGCTGCAGAAAGAGAGAGCAGCAGCATGTGTGGAGCTGGGAGTGGGGTTGCCTGGAGACATTAAGAGCAGCAACAGCTTTTTGTCCTGGCTCGTCTGGTGTGGGAGGAATCCCTGGACGTTCGCAAATGCTGAGCTGGGATCCAGCACCGCTCAGTGAGCAAAGGACAGGCTCTCTTGGCCTCCGGGAAACTGCAGAAAGACAGAGATACAGCATTTTTGGGGCTTGTGAATGCGGATGCCTGGAGACATGAAGAGCAGCAAGAGCTTTTTGTCCTGGCTCCTCTGGTGTGGGAGGAATCCCTGGACGTTCTCAAATGGTGAGCTGACATCCAGCACCGCTCAGCGAGCCAGGGAGAGATTCTCTTGGCCTTTGGGAGGCTGGAGAAAGAGAGAAGCAGCAGCATGTGTGGAGCTGTGAGTGGGGCTGCCTGGAGACTTGAAGAGCAGCAAGAGCTTTTGGTCGTGGCTCCTCTGGTGTGGGAGGAATCCCTGGACGTTCGCAAAGGCTGAGCTGGGATCCAGCACCGCTCAGCGAGCCAGGGACAGATTCTCGTGACTTTTGGGAGGCTGCAGAAAGAGAGAGCAGCAGCATGCGTGGAGCTGTGAGTGGGGTTGCCTGGAGACTTGAAGAGCAGCAAGAGCTTTTTGTCCTGGCTCCTCTGGTGTGGGAGGAATCCCTGGACGTTCGCAAATGCTGAGCTGGGATGCAGCACCGCTCAGCGTGCCAGGGAGAGATTCTCGTGACCTTTGGGAGGCTGCAGAAAGAGAGAGCAGCAGCATGCGTGGATCTGTGAGTGGGGTTGCCTGGAGACGTGAAGAGCAGCAAGAGCTTTTTGTCCTGGCTCCTCTGGTGTGGGAGGAATCCCTGGACGTTCACAAATCCTGAGCTGGGATCCAGCACCGCTCAGCGATGCAGGGAGAGATTCTCGTGACCTATGGGAGGCTGCAGAAAGAGAGAGCAGCAGCATGTGTGGAGCTGTGAGTGGGGTTGCCTGGAGACTTGAAGAGCAGCAAGAGCTTTTGGTCGTGGCTCGTCTGGTGTGGGAGGAATCCCTGGACGTTCGCAAATGCTGAGCTGACATCCAGCACCGCTCAGCTTGCGAAGGACAGTTTCCCTTGACCTTTTGGAGGCTGCAGAAAGAGAGAGCAGCAGCATGTGTGGAGCTGGGAGTGGGGTTGCCTGGAGACATTAAGAGCAGCAAGAGCTTTTTGTCCTGTCTCCTCTGGTGTGGGAGGAATCCCTGGACGTTCGCAAATGCTGAGCTGGGATACAGCACCGCTCAGTGAGCAAAGGAGAGGCTCTCTTGGCCTCTGGGAAACTGCAGAAAGACAGAGATACAGCATTTTTGGGGCTTGTGAATGCGGATGCCTGGAGACATGAAGAGCAGCAAGAGCTTTTTGTCCTGGCTCCTCTGGTGTGGGAGGAATCCCTGGACGTTCGCAAAGGCTGAGCTGGGATCCAGCACCGCTCAGCGTGCCAGGGAGAGATTCTCGTGACCTATGGGAGGCTGCAGAAAGAGAGAGCAGCAGCATGTGTGGATCTGTGAGTGGGGTTGCCTGGAGACTTGAAGAGCAGCAAGAGCTTTTGGTCGTGGCTCCTCTGCTGTGGGAGGAATCCCTGGACGTTCGCAAATGCTGAGCTGGGATCCAGCACCGCTCAGCGAGCCAGGGAGAGATTCTCTTGGCCTTTGGGATGCTGCAGAAATAGTGAGCGACAACGTACATGGGGCTGTGAGTGAGGTTGCCTGGAGAGTTGAAGAGCAGCAAGATCTTTTTGTCCTGGCTCCTCTGGTGTGGGAGGAATCCCTGGACGTTCGCAAATGCTGAGCTGACATCCAGCACCGCTCAGCGAGCCAGGGAGAGATTCTCTTGTCCTTTGGGAGGCTGCAGAAAGAGAGAGCAGCAGCATGTGTGGAGCTGGGAGTGGGGTTGCCTGGAGAGTTGAAGAGCAGCAAGATCTTTTTGTCCTGGCTCCTCTGGTGTGGAAGGAATCCCTGGACGTTCACAAATGCTGAACTGGGATCCAGCATTGCTCAGCTTGCGAAGGACAGTTTCCCTTGACCTTTTGGAGGCTGCAGAAAGAGAGAGCAGCAGCATGTGTGGAGCTGTGAGTGGGGTTGCCTGGAGAGTTAAAGAGCAGCAAGAGCTTTTGGTCGTGGCTCCTCTGGTGTGGGAGGAATCCCTGGACGTTCGCAAATGCTGAGCTGGGATGCAGCACCGCTCAGCGTGCCAGGGACAGATTCTCTTGGCCTTTGGGAGGCTGCAGAAAGAGAGAGCAGCAGCATGTGTGGAGCTGTGAGTGGGGCTGCCTGCAGACTTGAAGAGCAGCAAGAGCTTTTTGTCCTGGCTCCTCTGGTGTGGGAGGAATCCCTGGACGTTCGCAAAGGCTGAGCTGGGATCCAACACCGCTCAGCGATGCAGGGAGACATTCTCGTGACCTATGGGAGGCTGCAGAAAGAGAGAGCAGCAGCATGCGTGGATCTGTGAGTGGGGCTGCCTGGAGACATGAAGAGCAGCAAGAGCTTTTTGTCCTAGCGCCTCTGGTGTGGGAGGAATCCCTGGACGTTCGCAAATGCTGAGCTGACATCCAGCACCGGTCAGCGAGCCAGGGAGAGATTCTCTTGGCCTTTGGGAGGCTGCAGAAAGAGAGAGCAGCAGCATGTGTAGAGCTGTGAGTGGGGCTGCCTGGAGACTTGAAGAGCAGCAAGAGCTTTTTGTCCTGGCTCCTCTGGTGTGGGAGGAATCCCTGGACGTTCACAAATGCTGAACTGGGATCCAGCACCGCTTTAGCTTGCGAAGGACAGTTTCCCTTGACCTTTTGGAGGCTGCAGAAAGAGAGAGCAGCAGCATGTGTGGAGCTGTGAGTGGGGTTGCCTGGAGAGTTAAAGAGCAGCAAGAGCTTTTGGTCGTGGCTCCTCTGCTGTGGGAGGAATCCCTGGACGTTCACAAAGGCTGAGCTGGGATCCAGCACCGCTCAGCGCTGCAGGGAGAGATTCTCGTGACCTTTGGGAGGCTGCAGAAAGAGAGAGCAGCAGCATGTGTAGAGCTGTGAGTGGGGTTGCCTGGAGACTTGAAGAGCAGCAAGATCTTTTTGTCCTGGCTCCTCTGGTGTGGGAGGAATCCCTGGACATTCGCAAATGCTGAGCTGGGATGCAGCACCGCTCAGCGATGCAGGGAGAGATTCTCGTGACCTATGGGAGGCTGCAGAAAGAGAGAGCAGCAGCATGTGTGGAGCTGTGAGTGGGGCTGCCTGGAGACTTGAAGAGCAGCAAGATCTTTTTGTCCTGGCGCCTCTGGTGTGGGAGGAATCCCTGGACGTTCTCAAATGCTGAGCTGACATCCAGCACCGCTCAGCGTGCCAGGGAGAGATTCTCTTGGCCTTTGGGAGGCTGCAGAAAGAGAGAGCAGCAGCATGCGTGGAGCTGTGAGTGGGGTTGCCTGGAGAGTTGAAGAGCAGCAAGATCTTTTTGTCCTGGCTCCTCTGGTGTGGAAGGAATCCCTGGACGTTCCCAAATGCTGAACTGGGATCCAGCATTGCTCAGCTTGCGAAGGACAGTTTCCGTTGACCTTTTGGAGGCTGCAGAAAGAGAGAGCGGCAGCATGTGTGGAGCTGTGAGTGGGGCTGCCTGGAGACTTGAAGAGCAGCAAGAGCTTTTTGTCCTGGCTCGTCTGGTGTGGGAGGAATCCCTGGACGTTCGCAAAGGCTGAGCTGGGATCCAGCACCGCTCAGCGAGCCAGGGACAGATTCTCGTGACCTTTGGGAGGCTGCAGAAAGAGAGAGCAGCAGCATGTGTGGATCTGTGAGTGGGGTTGCCTGGAGACTTGAAGAGCAGCAAGAGCTTTTTGTCCTGGCTCGTCTGGTGTGGGAGGAATTCCTGGACGTTCACAAATCCTGAGCTGGGATCCAGCACCGCTCAGCGAGCCACGGAGAGATTCTCTTGGCCTTTGGGAGGCTGCAGAAAGAGAGAGCAGCAGCATGTGTGGAGCTGTGAGTGGGGTTGCCTGGAGACTTAAAGAGCAGCAAGAGCTTTTTGTCCTGGCTCCTCTGGTGTGGGAGGAATCCCTGGACGTTCGCAAATGCTGAGCTGGGATGCAGCACCGCTCAGCGTGCCAGGGAGAGATTCTCTTGGCCTTTGGGAGGCTGCAGAAAGAGAGAGCAGCAGCATGTGTGGAGCTGGGAGTGGGGTTGCCTGGAGACTTGAACAGCAGCAAGAGCTTTTGGTCGTGGCTCCTCTGGTGTGGGAGGAATCCCTGGACGTTCGCAAACGCTGAGCTGACATCCAGCACTGCTCAGCGATGCAGGGAGAGATTCTCTTGGCCTTTGGGAGGCTGCAGAAGGAGAGAGCAGCAGCATGTGTGGAGCTGTGAGTGGGGTTGCCTGGAGACTTGAAGAGCAGCAAGAGCTTTTTGTCCTGGCTCCTCTAGTGTGGGAGGAATCCCTGGACGTTCGCAAATGCTGAGCTAGGATGCAGCACCGCTCAGCGTGCCAGGGAGAGATTCTCTTGGCCTTTGGGAGGCTGCAGAAAGAGAGAGCAGCAGCATGTGTGGAGCTGGGAGTGGGGTTGCCTGGAGAGTTGAAGAGCAGCAAGAGCTTTTTGTCCTGGCTCCTCTGGTGTCTGAGGAATCTCTGGACGTTCACAAATGCTGGAGCTGACATCCAGCACCGCTCAGCGTGCCAGGGAGAGATTCTCTTGGCCTTTGGGAGGCTTCAGAAAGCGAGAGCAGCAGCATGTGTAGAGCTGGGAGTGGGGCTGCCAGGAGACGTGAAGAGCAGCAAGATCTTTTTGTCCTGGCTCCTCTGGTGTGGGAGGAATCCCTGGACGTTCGCAAATGCTGAGCTGGGATCCAGCACCGCTCAGCGATGCAGGGAGAGATTCTCTTGGCCTTTGGGAGGCTGCAGAAAGAGAGAGCAGCAGCATGTGTGGATCTGTGAGTGGGGTTTCCTGGAGACTTGAAGAGCAGCAAGAGCTTTTTGTCCTGGCGCCTCTGGTGTGGGAGGAATCCCTGGACGTTCGCAAATCCTGAGCTGGGATCCACCATCGCTCAGCGAGGAAGGGACAGGATGTGTTGGCCTTTCGGAAGCTGCAGAAAGAGAGAGATAGAGCATTTTGGGGGCTTGTGAATGGGGTTGCCTGGAGACTTGAAGAGCAGCAAGAGCTTTTTGTCCTGGCTCCTCTGGTGTCTGAGGAATCCCTGGACGTTCGCAAGTGCTGAGCTGGGATCCAGCACCGCTCAGCTTGCGAAGGACAGTTTCCCTTGATCTTTTGGAGGCGGCAGAAAGAGAGAGCAGCAGCATGTGTGGAGCTGTGAGTGGGGGTGCCTGGAGAGTTAAAGAGCAGCAAGAGCTTTTGGTCGTGGCTCCTCTGGTGTGGGAGGAATCCCTGGACGTTCGCAAATGCTGAGCTGGGATGCAGCACCGCTCATCAAGCCAGGGATAGATTCTCTTGGCCTTTGGGAGGCTTCAGAAAGAGAGAGCAGCAGCATGCGTGGAGCTGTGAGTGGGGTTGCCTGGAGAGTTGAAGAGCAGCAAGAGCTTTTTGTCCTGGCTCCTCTGGTGTGGGAGGAATCCCTGGACGTTCGCAAATGCTGAGCTGGGATGCAGCACCGCTCAGCGTGCCAGGGAGAGATTCTCTTGGCCTTTGGGAGGCTGCAGAAAGAGAGAGCAGCAGCATGCGTGGATCTGTGAGTGGGGTTGCCTGGAGACTTGAAGAGCAGCAAGATCTTTTTGTCCTGGCTCCTCTGGTGTGGGAGGAATCCCTGGACGTTCGCAAATGCTGAGCTGGGATCCAGCACCGCTCAGCGATGCAGGGAGAGATTCTCGTGACCTATGGGAGGCTGCAGAAAGAGAGAGCAGCAGCATGTGTGGAGCTGTGAGTGGGGTTGCCTGGAGACTTGAAGAGCAGCAAGAGCTTTTGGTCGTGGCTCGTCTGGTGTGGGAGGAATCCCTGGACGTTCGCAAATGCTGAGCTGACATCCAGCACCGCTCAGCTTGCGAAGGACAGTTTCCCTTGACCTTTTGGAGGCTGCAGAAAGAGAGAGCAGCAGCATGTGTGGAGCTGGGAGTGGGGTTGCCTGGAGACATTAAGAGCAGCAAGAGCTTTTTGTCCTGTCTCCTCTGGTGTGGGAGGAATCCCTGGACGTTCGCAAATGCTGAACTGGGATCCAGCACCGCTTTAGCTTGCGAAGGACAGTTTCCATTGGCCTTTGGGAGGCTGCAGAAAGAGAGAGCAGCAGCATGTGTGGAGCTGGGAGTGGGGTTGCCTGGAGACATTAAGAGCAGCAACAGCTTTTTGTCCTGGCTCGTCTGGTGTGGGAGGAATCCCTGGACGTTCGCAAATGCTGAGCTGGGATCCAGCACCGCTCAGTGAGCAAAGGACAGGCTCTCTTGGCCTCCGGGAAACTGCAGAAAGACAGAGATACAGCATTTTTGGGGCTTGTGAATGCGGATGCCTGGAGACATGAAGAGCAGCAAGAGCTTTTTGTCCTGGCTCCTCTGGTGTGGGAGGAATCCCTGGACGTTCTCAAATGGTGAGCTGACATCCAGCACCGCTCAGCGAGCCAGGGAGAGATTCTCTTGGCCTTTGGGAGGCTGGAGAAAGAGAGAAGCAGCAGCATGTGTGGAGCTGTGAGTGGGGCTGCCTGGAGACTTGAAGAGCAGCAAGAGCTTTTGGTCGTGGCTCCTCTGGTGTGGGAGGAATCCCTGGACGTTCGCAAAGGCTGAGCTGGGATCCAGCACCGCTCAGCGAGCCAGGG
>NW_028121153.1:0-21000 GCF_965183815.1 Platalea leucorodia
ATACTGGGAGGGACGGAGCGTTACTGGGAGGGCTGCGATCAAACTGGGAGGGCTGGGGACGCGCAGGGCCAGCGCTGGGGTTGAACTGGGAGGGATGGGGCTGGACTGGGAGGGAGGGGACCCCCCCAGGGCCACAGGGGACCCCCCCCAGGGACCTATAGGGACCCCCAGGGATGTATAGGGACCATAGGGCCCCCCCAGGGCCACAGGGGACCCCCCCCAGGGACCTATAGGGACCCCCAGGGATGTATAGGGACCTATAGGGCCCCCCCAGGGCTATAGGGGACCCCCCCCCCGGGCTATAGGGGACCCCCGGGGCCATAGGGGACCCCCCAGGGCCATATAGGTCCCCCCCGGCTATACAGGACCCCCCAGGGATGTATAGGGACCTATAGGGACCCCCAGGGCCATAGGGGACCCCCAGGGCTGTATAGGGACCCCTAGGGCTGTATAGGGACCCCTCAGGGCTATAGGACCCCCCCCCCAGGGCCATAGGGGACCCCCAGGGCTATAGGAGATGTCCTCTGGGCTATATAGGACCCCAGGGCTATAGGGGACCCCCAGGGCTATAGGGACCCCTTTGGGCCATAGGAGACTCCCCCCAGGGCTATATAGGGCCCCTCTCATGGCTATAGGGGACCCTCAGGGCCATAGGGGACCCCCCTCCCGGGCTATATAGGACCCCCAGGGCCATAGGGGACCCCCAGGGCTATAGGTGACCCCCAGGGCTGTATAGGGGACCCCTCAGGGCCATAGGATCCCCCCCCCCCCCCCCGGGCTATAGGGACCCCTTTGGGCCATAGGGGACCCCCTCCGGGCTATATAGGGCTCCCCCCCATGGCTATAGGACCCCCCATGGCCATAGGGGACCCTCAGGGCCATAGGGGACCCCCCCCAGGCTACAGGGGACCCCCCAGGGCTGTATAGGGACCCCTCAGGGCCATAGGACCCCCCTCCCCCCCGGGCTATAGGGGACCCCCCAGGGCCATAGGGGACCTCCAGGGCTATATAGGACCCCCCCCCCCCGGGCTATAGGGGACCCCCAGGGCCATAGGGGATCCCCCCCGGGCCATAGGGGACCCCCAGGGCCATAGGGGACCCCCCCCCGGGCTATAGGGGACCCCCAGGGCCATAGGGGACCCCCAGGGCTATATAGGACCCCCCCCCCCCGGGCTATAGGGGGCCCCCAGGGCCATAGGGGACCTCCAGGGCTATATAGGACCCCCCCCCCCCGGGCTATAGGGGACCCCCAGGGCCATAGGGGACCCCCCCCCGGGCTATAGGGGACCCCCAGGGCCATAGGGGACCCCCAGGGCTATATAGGACCCCCCCCCCCCGGGCTATAGGGGACCCCCAGGGCCATAGGGGACCCCCAGGGCTATATAGGACCCCCCCCCCCGGGCTATAGGGGGCCCCCAGGGCCATAGGGGACCTCCAGGGCTATATAGGACCCCCCCCCCCCGGGCTATAGGGGGCCCCCAGGGCCATAGGGGACCTCCAGGGCTATATAGGACCCCCCCCCGGGCCATAGGGGACCCCCAGGGCCATAGGGGACCCCCCCCCCGGGCTATAGGGGACCCCCAGGGCCATACGGGACCCCCCGGGCTATAGGGGACCCCTCCCCCCGGTCCCCTATAGCCCCCCCCCCCCCTCCCCTGCAGCGCTTCCGCCAGCCCGGACCCCGAAACCGAAAGCCCCGAGCGTCCCCTCCCCCCCCGCCCCCTCCGCCCCAAGCGCCGCCCCTCCCCCCCGCCCCTCCCCACCCCCTCCCCCTCCTCCCCCCCCCCGGGGGGCCCCCACCCGCGTCCTGGCGCGGCGGGTGACGCTGGACGGCACCGTCCAGTACCTGGTGGAGTGGGGGGGAGGGGCGATGCTCTGAGACCCCTCCCCCAACATTTTTGGGGGGGTGGGGGAGGGGGTGGGGTGTCCCTCCCCCCACCCCCCCCCCCAACTTGGAGCGCAGAAAAGTTTATTTTTATCACGATCTCTATTTAAGGGGGAGGGGCGGGGGGGGGGGAGGGCGCCCCCGTGGGCCCCCCTCCCCCCCCACCGCGCCCCTCCCCCCCCCAATAAATGGCTCAAGGGCAGCGCGGCCTCTGCTGTTTTTTTTGGGGGGGGGGATAAGCCCCGCCCCCACAAGCCCCGCCCCCCACAAGCCCCACCCCCATACACCCCACCCCCACAAATAAGCCCCACCCCTCCATAGCCCCACCCCTCAATAAGCCCCACCCCCAAAATACGCCCCACCCCCTCAATAAGCCCCACCCCCACAAATAAGCCCCACCCCCTCAATAAGCCCCGCCCCAAAATACGCCCCACCCCCACAAATAAGCCCCACCCCTTCAATAAGCCCCACCCCACATAAGCCCCACCCCCAAATTAAGCCCCACCCCCCCAATTTGGGGGGGCTCCCCCATTTTTGTGCCCCCCCCCATCAACTTATGGGACCCCTCCCCCAATTTGGGGACCCCCCCCCCACTTCCTGTTTGCCCCCCCCCAATTTGGGGTCCCCCCTCCCCATTTCGGGGGGGGTCCCCCTCCATTTTGGGGTCCCCCCACCCATTTTTTGGGGTCCCCCCTCCCCATTTCGGGGGGGGTCCCCCTCCATTTTGGGGTCCCCCCACCCATTTTTTGGGGTCCCCCCTCCCCATTTCGGGGGGGTCCCCCCCCAATTTTGGGGTCACCCTCAGATTTGGGGTCCCCCCACCCATTTTCAGGGTGCCCCTCCCATCTTTGGTGTCGCCCCCCCCCTCCCATTTTTAGGGTCCCCCATTTTGGGGGTTCCCCCCCATTTTGGGGCCCCCCCATTTTGGGGTCCCCCCCATTTTGGGGGGCTCAGGGGGGGACGCTGTCCCGCACCCAGCGCAGGTAGGGGGGGTTGCCCTGGGCCACCGGCACGGCCACCACCTCGGCCACCTCGTAGGGGTGCGCGGCCCTGGGGGGGGCGGGGCGGGGTCAGGGGGGCGGGGCACCCCCGTCACCCCCCCCCGTCACCCCGTCACCCCCCAGTGTCACCCTGTCACCCCCCAGTGTCACCCCCCAGTGTCACCCCGTCACCCCCCCGTCACCCCATCACCCCCAGTGTCACCCCGTCACCCCCCGTGTCACCCTGTCACCCCCCAGTGTCACCCCCCCGTGTCACCCCCCTGTGTCACCCCGTCACCCCCCCGTCACCCCATCACCCCGTGTCACCCTGTCACCCCTCCGTGTCACCCCCCAGTGTCACCCCGTCACCCCCCAGTGTCACCCCCCAGTGTCACCCCCCCGTGTCACCCCCCTGTGTCACCCCGTCACCCCCCCGTCACCCCATCACCCCGTGTCACCCTGTCACCCCTCCGTGTCACCCCCCCGCGTCACCCCGTCACCCCCCCGTCACCCCATCACCCCGTGTCACCCCATCACCCCCTCGTGTCACCCCGTCACCCCGTGTCACCTTGTCACCCCCTTGTGTCACCCCCCGCGTCACTGTGTCACCCCCCCGTGTCACCCCATCACCCCCCCGCGTCACCCTGTCACCCCATCACCCCCCCGTGTCACCCCATCACCCCCCCGCATCACCCTGTCACCCCATCACCCCCCTGCGTCACCCCTTCACCCCCCGGTGTCACCTCGTCACCCCCCCGTGTCACCCTGTCCCCCCCGGTGTCACCTTGTCACCCCCTTGTGTCACCCCCCGCGTCACTGTGTCACCCCCCCGTGTCACCCCATCACCCCCCTGCGTCACCCCTTCACCCCCCGGTGTCACCTCGTCACCCCCCCGTGTCACCCTGTCCCCCCCGGTGTCACCTTGTCACCCCCTAGTGTCACCCCCCAGTGTCACCCCCCTGGCACCCCGTTACCCCCCCATGTCAACCCCTGTCACCCCCCTGCGTCACTGTGTCACCCCCCTGGTGTCACCCCCCCGTGTCACCCTGTCACCCCCCCATGTCACCTTGTCACCCCCCCATGTCACCTCCTAGTGTCACCCGCTGGTGTCACCCTATCCATCCCCCCCGTGTCACCCCATCACCCCCCGGTGTCACCCCCCCGGTGTCACCCCCCAGCGTCACCCCATCACCCCCTGGTGTCACCCCCCGCCCGTGTCACCGCGTCACCCCCGGTGTCACCCCCCGGTGTCACCCCATCACCCCCTGGTGTCACCCCCCGCCCGTGTCACCGCGTCACCCCCCGGTGTCACCCCATCACCCCCCGGTGTCACCCCCCGCCTGTGTCACCGCGTCACCCCCGGTGTCACCCCCTGGTGTCACCCCATCACCCCCCCAGTGTCACCGTGTCGTCCCCCCATGTCACCCCCCAGTATCACCCTGTCACCCCATGTCACCGCGTCACCCCCTGGTGTCACCCCATCACCCCCCAGTGTCACCCCCCGCCCGTGTCACCGCGTCACCCCCGGTGTCACCCCCTGGTGTCACCCCATCACCCCCCGGTGTCACCCCCCGCCCGTGTCACCACGTCACCCCCGGTGTCACCCCCCGGTGTCACCCCATCACCCCCCCAGTGTCACCGTGTCGTCCCCCCATGTCACCCCCCAGTATCACCCTGTCACCCCATGTCACCGCGTCACCCCCCGGTGTCACCCCATCACCCCCTGGTGTCACCCCCCGCCCATGTCACCGCGTCACCCCCCGGTGTCACCCCATCACCCCCCGGTGTCACCCCCCCGCCTGTGTCACCGCGTCACCCCCTGGTGTCACCCCATCACCCCCCCGGTGTCACCATGTCGTCCCCCCATGTCACCCCCCAGTGTCACCGCGTCACCCCCCAGCGTCACCCCATCACCCCCCGGTGTCACCCCCCGCCCGTGTCACCGCGTCACCCCCGGTGTCACCCCCCGGTGTCACCCCATCACCCCCCCAGTGTCACCATGTCGTCCCCCCATGTCACCCCCTAGTATCACCCTGTCACCCCATGTCACCGCGTCACCCCCGGTGTCACCCCATCACCCCCCGGTGTCACCCCCCGCCCGTGTCACCGCGTCACCCCCGGTGTCACCCCCTGGTGTCACCCCATCACCCCCCGGTGTCACCCCCCGCCCGTGTCACCACGTCACCCCCGGTGTCACCCCATCACCCCCCGGTGTCACCCCCCGCCCGTGTCACCGCGTCACCCCCGGTGTCACCGCGTCACCCCCCGCCCTCACCGCACGAACTCAGCCAGCGCCGGGATCCTGGAGCTGCGCGTCTTGATCATCTGGGGGGAGAGGGGACATCGGGGACGTTGGGGACATCGGGGACACCCCGGGGACACCCTGGAGACACCCTGGGGACAGCGTGGGGACATTGGGGGGGGACACTGGGGACCTCAGGGACACCTTGGGGACAGCGTGGGGACACCGTGGGGATGCTGGGGACATCAGGGACACCCTGGGGACAGCGTGGGGACATCGGGGACAGCGTGGGGACACTTGGGGACAGCAGGGACACCCTGGGGACATCAAGGGCATCATGGCGGGACATTGTGGGGACAGCGTGGGGACACCGCAGGGACACCGTGGGGACATCATGGGGACATTGGGGACACCCTGGGGACACCCTGGGGACATTGTGGGTCAGCGTGGGGACACTTGGGGACAGCAGGGACCCCGTGGGGATGCTGTGGGGACAGTGTGGGGACAGTGGGGACGTCAGGGACACCCTGGGGACATCAAGGACACTGGGGGGACATTGTGGGGACAGTGTGGGGACATCAGGGACACCCTGGGGACAGCATGGGGACATTGGGGACATCATGGGGACACTGGGGACACCCTGGGGACACCCTGGGGACATCGTGGGGACATTGGGGATCAGCGTGGGGACACTTGGGGACAGCAGGGACACCCTGGGGACAGCGTGGGGAGGCTGTGGGGACACTGGGGACACCATGGGGACCCCCTGGGGACAGCATGGGGACACTGGGGACCCCCTGGGGATGGTGTGGGGACCCCGTGGGGACATTGGGGACGCCGTGGGGACATTGGGGACGCCGTGGGGACACTGGGGACGGCGGGTGCTCACCAGCAGGACCTCGCTGTCCTCCTCCACCTTCCCTTTCCACTCGTAGCTGGGGGGGGGAGGGGGTGAGGGGGGGCCTGGTGTCCCCCCCCCGTGTCCCCGTGTCCCCCCCCCGTGTCCCCCCCCCCCCGTGTCCCCGTGTCCCCACTCACATGGAGGTGACGTGGGGCAGGACGTTGACGCAGGCCGCCAGCCGCCGCTCCACCATCGCCCTGCGCACGCCGGGGCCGGGTCACCCCCCTGTCACCCTGTCACCCCCCTGTCACCCCCCCGTCACCCCCCCGTGTCACCCCGTCACCCCCCCGTCACCCCGTGTCACCCACTGCCGTCACCCCCCCCCCCGTCACCCAGCTCCCTGTCACCCCCCCGTCACCCCTGCCTGTCACCTGGTGTCACCCGGCCCCGCGTCACCCCCACGTCACCCCCGTGTCACCCCCCTGTCACCCCCCCCCAGCCCCCCATGTCACCCAGTGTCACCCCCCTGTGTCACCCGGCCCCGTGTCACCCCCCGTCCCCCCCCATCACCCCTGTCCCCCCCATGTCACCCAGTGTCACCCCTGCCTGTCACCCAGCCCCATGTCACCCCCGTTACACCCGTGTCACCCCCCCTCACCCCCCCATGTCACCCCCCATCACCCGGTGTCACCCCCATGTCACCCCCATGTCACCCAGTGTCACCCCCATCACCCAGTGTCACCCCCGTCACCCCCCCATGTCACCCAGTGTCACCCCCCGTGTCACCCCCATCACCCAGTGTCACCCCCCCAGTGTCACCCCCCGTCCCCCCATGTCACCCCCATGTCACCCCCCGTCACCCAGCCCCGTGTCACCCCCCATCCCCCCCATGTCACCCAGTGTCACCCCCCAGTGTCACCCCCTGTCACCCCCCATGTCACCCCATGTCACCCAGTGTCACCCCCCAGTGTCACCGCCATCACCCAGTGTCACCCCCCCAGTGTCACCCCCCGTCCCCCCATGTCACCCCCATGTCACCCCCCGTCACCCAGCCCCGTGTCACCCCCCATCACCCAGTGTCACCCCCTCAGTGTCACCCCCCATCCCCCCATGTCACCCCCTCAGTGTCACCCCCTCAGTGTCACCCCCCGTCACCCCCATCCCCCCATGTCACCCCATGTCACCCAGTGTCACCCCCTGTGTCACCCCCATCACCCAGTGTCACCCCCCCAGTGTCACCCCCCATCCCCCCATGTCACCCCCTCAGTGTCACCCCCCGTCACCCCCATCCCTCCCATGTCACCCAGTGTCACCCCCCAGTGTCACCCCCATCACCCAGTATCACCCCCAGTGTCACCCCCCGTCACCCCCCATGTCACCCCCATGTCACCCAGTGTCACCCCCCATGTCACCCCCATCACCCAGTGTCACCCCCATGTCACCCCCCGTCACCCCCCATGTCACCCCCATGTCACCCAGTGTCACCCCCCAGTGTCACCCCCATCACCCAGTGTCACCCCCATGTCACCCCCCGTCACCCCCCATGTCACCCCCATCACCCAGTGTCACCCCCCAGTGTCCCCCCCCCGTGTCCCCCCCGTGTCCCCACCGCGCCAGCTCCTTGGCCACCGTCTCGTTGGGGCAGGTGACGAAGGCGGCGCAGAGGCTGCCGGGGACGTAGGGGTCACCGGGGTCAGCGGGGTCACCGGGGTCAGCGGGGTCACTGGGGTCACTGGGGTCACCGGGGTCGCGGGGGTCGCGGGGGCCCGAGGCCATGGAGAGCAGCCGCCGCCCCAACGCCTGCAGCAGCGGCGTCACCGTCACCAGCGCCAGCGCCAGCACCTGCGGGGACAGCGCCGCCCGCCCCGTCGCGATACCCCGCCATATCGCGATACCCCGCCACGTCGTGATACCCCGCCATATCGCGATACCCCGCCACGTCGTGATACCCCGCCACATCGCGATACCTCGCCACGTCACACTACCTCACTACATCACGGTACCCCGCCACGTCACGTTACCCCGCCTCACGGTACCCCGCCCTATCGCGATACCACCGTGTCACGCCCCCCCCCCCGCCGCGTCGCGATCGCCAGCGGGCCGCGGCAGCCGCCATGTCGCGGTGATAACCCAGCGTGTCGCGATAGCCAGCGCGCCGCGCTGCCTGGCAACCGTCGCAACAGCTGGTCGCGGCACTGGGATGTCACGAATCCCAGCGCATCGCGATACCCAGCACGTCACGATACCAGCCCGCAGCACCAAGATACCTGGCAATAGTGCTGCAAGGCCTGGCATGTCGTGATACCCACCATGTCACGATACCCAGCCACGGCGCTGCAATACCTCCTGACCACAGCATCACCATACCCGCTACGTCACAATAGCTCCTATATGTCACGATACCCACCCACGGCGCCACAATACCCACCGTGTCATGATACCCGGCCTACCATGTCACGATACCTGGCTATGGCACCACGATACCCACCCTGTCACGATACCCACCATGCCGTGACACCCAGCACGTCGCGATACCCAGCCCTGGCCCCATGTTGCGATACCTACCATGTCGCGATACCCAGCCGCAGCACCGCGACACCCACCGTGTCGCAACGCCCGGCACGCCGCGACACCCGGCTTTGCTGACACGAGAGCCACCGCGTCGCGATAGCCCCCCTGTCGCAACACCCGCCGTGCGGCGACGCCCAGCCCCACGCCACCATGCCCGTCACACTGTGACGCCCCCCCGCTGTCGTGACATTCCCCCCTCTGTCGTGATATGCCCTCCCCCCGGCGGGGCTGTCGTGACGGGGGGGGGTACTCACCCCACAGGCCACCTTCATGGGGCGCTGTCCCCGCCTGCCGGGAGAGCCGGCGCCGTCAGGGGACCCCCCCTGCCCCACGCCTGCCCCACGGCTGCCCCACGGCTGCCCCACGGCCCCCCCTGCCCCACAGCCCCCCCCGCCCCACAGCCCCGGGGCTGCCCCACGCCTGCCCCACGGCTGCCCCACGGCTGCCCCACGGCCCCCACGGCTGCCCCATGGCCCCCCCCCCGCCCCACAGCCCCGGGGCTGCCCCACGCCTGCCCCACGGCTGCCCCACGGCTGCCCCATGGCCCCCACTGCCCCACAGCCCCCACTGCTGCCCCACAGCCCCCACGGCTGCCCCACGGCACCGGGGCTGCCCCATAGCCCCACCCCCGCCCCACAGCACCGGGGCTGCCCCACGCCTGCCCCATGGCTGCCCCACAGCCCCCACTGCCCCACGGCACCGGGGCTGCCCCATAGCCCCCCCAGCTGCCCCATAGCCCCCCCAGCCCCATGAGCAGCCCCCCAACCCCCTCTACTGCCCCCGGCCCCCTATACCGCCCCCCCCAGCCCCATATACAGCCCCCCAGCCCCACATACGGCCTCCCAGCCCCACATACGGCCCCCTATACCGCCCCTCCAGCCCCATATAGTGCCCCAGCCCCACATATGGCCCCCCCAGCCCCATATATCACCCCCCCAGCCCCATACAGTGCCCCCCAGCCCCCTATAGTGTCCCCCCCAGCCCCATATACAGCCCCCCGGCCCCATATATCGCCCTCCAGCCCCATAGGGTGCCCCCCAGCCCCCTATACCGCCCCCCAGCCCCCTATATCGAGCACCCCAGCCCCCTATATCGCCCCCTGCCCCCTATATCGCCTCCAGCCCCCTATATCGTACCCCAGCCCCCTATATTGACCCCCCCAGCCCCCTATATTGACCCCCAGTCCCCTATAGGGCCCCCCAGCCCCATATAGAACCCCCCCCGCCCCATATATCGCCCCCAGCCCCCTATATCGCCCCCCCAGCCCCCTCTATCGCCGCCCCTGCCCCCTCTATCGCGCCCCTGCCCCCTCTATCGCCCCCCGTACCCCGCCCCCCCCCCCGTACCCGCCGCCGCAGCCGCCGCTCGGCCGCCGCCCCCACGTGACCCAGCCGGCCCCGCCCCCACCCCCGCGCCCCGCCCCCCTCCCCGCCGCGTCACCGCGGCCCCGCCCCCTCCCCGCCGCGTCAGCGCGCGGCCGGAAGCGGCCCGGGGTGGGGGGAGGGGTCGGGGAGGGTGGGGGGAGGGGAGGGGCCCCGGGGGTGGGGGGAGGGGGGAATTTGAGGAGGGGGAGGGGGTGGGGGAGGGGTCCCGGGGAGGTGGGGGAGGGGCGGGGGGGTCGGTGAGTGTGAGCGTGAGCGTGAGCGTGAGGCGCGTGCAGCGCACACTCGCCCCGCGCACACTCACACTCACCCCGCGCACACTCACACTCGCCCCTGCACTCACACTCGCCCCTGCACTCACACTCGCCCCGCGCACACTCACACTCGCCCCTGCACTCACACTCACACTCGCCCCTGCACTCACACTCACACTCGCCCCACGCACACTCACACTCGCCCCTGCACTCACACTCGCCCCACGCACACTCACACTCGCCCCACGCACACTCACACTCGCCCCTGCACTCACACTCACACTCACCCCTGCACTCACACTCGCCCCGTGCACACTCACACTCGCCCCACGCACACTCACACTCACCCCTGCACTCACACTCGCCCCTGCACTCACACTCGCCCCGCGCACACTCACACTCACCCCTGCACTCACACTCGCCCCGCGCACACTCACACTCGCCCCTGCACTCACACTCGCCCCTGCACTCACACTCGCCCCGCGCACACTCACACTCGCCCCGCGCACACTCACACTCGCCCCTGCACTCACACTCACACTCGCCCCGCGCACACTCACACTCACCCCTGCACTCACACTCGCCCCTGCACTCACACTCGCCCCGCGCACACTCACACTCGCCCCGCGCACACTCGCCCCGCGCACACTCACACTCGCCCCTGCACTCACACTCACACTCGCCCCGCGCACACTCACACTCGCCCCTGCACTCACACTCACCCCTGCACTCACACTCGCCCCTGCACTCACTCGCCCCGCGCACACTCACACTCGCCCCGCGCACACTCGCCCCGCGCACACTCACACTCGCCCCTGCACTCACAACTCGCCCCACGCACACTCACACTCGCCCCGCGCACACTCACACTCGCCCCTGCACTCACACTCACACTCGCCCCACGCACACTCACACTCGCCCTGCACTCACACTCGCCCCGCGCACACTCACACTCGCCCCACGCACACTCACACTCGCCCCGTGCACACTCACACTCGCCCCTGCACTCACACTCGCCCCACGCACACTCACACTCGCCCCGCGCACACTCACACTCGCCCCTGCACTCACACTCACACTCGCCCCTGCACTCACACTCGCCCTCTGCACCCCCACCCCTTGCACACTCCCGCTCACCCCAGTGTGAACTGGGAGGGCCGAGCGCAGGAGCACTGGGAGGACTGGGATGGGGACACTGGGGACACTGGAGCAACTGGGAGGCCCTGGGATGGGATGGTGGGACACTGGGGGGGGTACTGGAAGCACTGGGAGCACTGGGATGGGGACACCGGTGGCACTGGGAGCACTGGGAGCACTGGGATAAGGACCCTGGGAACCCAAGGAACACTCGGGGGCACTGGAGCACTGGAATGGGGACACTGGGGACACTGGGAGCAACTGGGAGGCCCTGGGATGGGATGGTGGGACACTGGGGGGTACTGGAAGTGCTGGGAGCACTGGGATGGGGACACCGGTGGCACTGGGAGCACTGGATAGAGTCTCTGGGGACACTTGGGGCACTGGGAGCACGGGGATTAGAGGATTGGGAGCACTGGGGACACTGGGAGGGGGGACTGGGGTTACTGGGAGCAATGGGATAGGGACACTGGGAGCACTGGGGGGGCTGGGGGACACTGGGAGGCACTGGGGGCTCTGGTACAAGGACACTGGGGACACTGGCAGGCCCTGGGATGGGGCACTGGGAGCTCTGGGAGACGCTGGGAGACGCTGGGATGGGATGGTGGGACACTGGGAGCACTGGGATAGAGAGTGAGGGGACCGTCGTGCCACTGGGATGTGCCACTGGTGCCACTGGTGTCGCTCCTGTCACTGCTGTCACTGGTAGCACTGGTGCCGCTGCTGGCACTGGTGCCGCTGCTGTCACTGGTGCCCTGGTGCCACTGGTGTTACTGGTACCACTGATGTCACTGGAGCCACTGGCGTCGCTGCTATCGCTGGTGTCACTGGTGCCACTGGTGTCACTGCTGCTGCTGCTGCTATCGCTGGTGTCACTGGTGCCACTGGTATCACCAGTGCTGCTGCTGTCACTGCTATCACTGCTGTCACTGGTGTCACTGGTGCAACTGGTCCTGCTATTGCTGGTGCCACTGGTGTCACTGGTGCCACTGGTGCCGCTGCTATCGCTGCAGCCACTGGTGCCACTGGTGCCACTGGTGTCACTGGTGTCACTGGTATCACGGTGCCACTGGTGCCACTGGTGTCACTGGTGCTGCTGCTGTCCTCGCTGTCACTGGTGCCACTGGTGCCACTGCTATTGCTGCAGCCACTGGTGTCACTGGTGCCACTGCTTTCGCTGCAGCCAGTGGTGCCACTGGTGTCACTGCAGCCACTGGTTGCCACTGGTGCCGCTGGTGTCACTGGTGCCGCTGCTGTCGCTGCAGCCACTGGTGCCACTGGTGCCGCTGGTGTCACTGGTGTCACTGGTATCACGGTGCCACTGGTGCCACTGGTGTCTCTGGTAGCACTGTGCCACTGGTGTCACTGGTGCTGCTGCTGTCCTCGCTGTCACTGGTGCCACTGGTGCCACTGCTATTGCTGCAGCCACTGGTGTCACTGGTGCCACTGCTTTCGCTGCAGCCAGTGGTGCCACTGGTGCCGCTGGTGTCACTGGTGTCACTGGTAGCACTGGTGCCACTGGTGTCACTGGTGCTGCTGCTGTCCTCGCTGTCACTGGTGCCACTGGTGCCACTGCTATTGCTGCAGCCACTGGTGTCACTGGTGCCACTGCTTTCGCTGCAGCCAGTGGTGCCACTGGTGTCACTGCAGCCACTGGTGCCGCTGGTGTCACTGGTGCCGCTGCTGTTGCTGCAGCCACTGGTGCCACTGGTGTCACTGGTATCACTGGTGCCACTGGTGCCACTGGAGCCGCTGCTGTCGCTGCAGCCACTGGTGCCACTGGTGTCACTGGTGCCACTGGTGCTGGTGGTGCCACTGGAGCCGCTGCTGTCGCTGCAGCCACTGGTGCCGCTGGTGCCGCTGGTGCCACTGGTGCTGGTGGTGTCACTGGTGCCGCTGCTATCGCTGCAGCCGCTGGTGCCACTGGTGTTGCTGGTATCACTGGTGCCACTGGTGCCACTGCTGTCACTGCAGCCACTGGTGCCACTGGTGTCACCGGTATCACTGGTGCCACTGGTGCCACTGGTGCCGCTGCTGTCCCTGCTGTCACTGGTGCCACTGGTGCCACTGGTGCTGCTGCTGTCCCTGCTACCACTGGTGCCACTGGTGCCACCAGTATCACTGGTGCCACTGGTGCCGCTGCTGTCATTGCAGCCACTGGTGCCACTGGTTGTCACCGGTATCACTGGTGCCGCTGGTGCCACTGCTGCCACTGCTGTCGCTGCAGCCACTGGTGCCGCTGGTGCCGCTGGTGCCGCTGGTGCCGCTGCTGTCACCGGTGTCGCCGCTGTCGCCGGTGCGGGGGGGGTCCCCTAAAGTCCCCGCCCCCCCCTCCCCCTCCCCCCGGGCCCCTCCCCCTCCCTCCCTCGTCCCCTCCCCCGACGCCTGCGTCCCCCCCCTCCCCCCCCCCGCCTGGGCCCCGCCCCCCTCCCCCCGCCCCCCCTCCCCCCCCCCTCCTCCTCCCCGGGCCCCTCCCCCTCCCGCCTGGGTCCCCCGCGCCGCCCGTGCCGGCGCCCGGGGGAAGCGAACGGCGGAGGAACCATGTCCTATGTCCCCTTCCGAGGTACCGGCACCGGGGGGCACCGGGGGGGCACCGGGGGGGGGCCACCGGGGGGGGGAGGCACCGGGGGGGGGGGGAACGGGAGGGGGGGGAACCGGGGGTGGGGGGGAACCGGGGGTGGGGGGAACGGGAGGGGGGGGGAACGGGAGGGGGGGGGGCGAACCGGGGGTGGGGGGGAACCGGAGGGGGGGGGGGGAACCGGTGCGGCCCCGCAACCGGTACCGGGAGGTTTTTTTTTTTTTTTTTGGGGGGGGGGGGGGGAGGGGTGGGGTCGGGAGCGATGGGAATGGGAATGGAACGGGACTGGGGGATGCTGGGACCGGGACCCGGTGGGACCGGTACTGGGGGCTACTGGTACCCGGTGGGACCGGTACTGGGGGCTACTGGTATCCAGTGATACCGGTACCCAGTGATACCGGTACCGGGGGCTACTGGTATCCAGTGATACCGGTACCAGGGGATACTGGTATCCAGTGATACCGGTACTGGGGGATGCTGGTACCCAGTGATACCGGTACTGGGGGATACTGGTACCCAGTGATACGGTACTGGGGGATACTGGTATCCAGTGATACTGGTACTGGGGGATGCTGGTACCCAGTGAAACCAGTACCCAGTGATACCAGTACTGGGGGATGCTGGTACCCAGTGATACCAGTACCCAGTGATACCGGTACTGGGGGGATGCCGGTACCCAGTGATACTGGTACTGGGGGATACTGGTACTGGGGGATGCCGGTACCCAGTGATACCAGTACCGGGGGTTGCCGGTACCGGGGGAGGATGCTGCTACCGGTACTGGGAGATACTGGTACCCGGGGGTTGCTGGTACTGGGGGATACTGGTACCAGGGGGCTGGTGGTACGGGGGAGATGCCAGTACTGGGGGATGCTGGTAGCCAGTGATGCCAGTACCAGGGGGATACTGGTGCTGGGGGATGCTGGTAACTGGTTGTTGCTGGTGCCGGGGGAGGATGCTGGTACCGGGGGATGCCGGTACTGGGGATACTGGTACTGGGGGATACTGGTGCCGGGGGATGTTGTTACTGGGGGATGCTGTTGCTGGGGCGACGCCGGTACCCGGGGGATGCCAGTACTGGGGGCTGCTGGTACTGGGCGATGCCGCTACCCGGGGGGAGGATGCTGCTACTGGGGGATACTGGTACCCAGCGATGCCGGTCCCAGTCACTCCCAGTGCCCCGGTTCCCCGGGGCCCAACCTGACCCAGTTCAGAAACGGGGCCGGGGGCGGGGGAGGGGGGCACCCGGGGCCCTCCTTGGCCTCCTCATCCTCGGCGGGGGAGGCCGAAGGCCGCGGGGCCTTGGCCACCCACTCCCCGCGGGGGTGGCCCACGAGGGGGTGGGGAGGGGGGGGGAGGGGGGGCCAGTTGGGGCCGTTACCCATCCCCCACCCCCTCCATTTTGGGGGACCCCCCCCCCCCCCAAAAAGAAAAAAAGCATCCGGGCCTTCCTCATCCTCCGGCGTGGGAGGCCGAAGGCACCCGAGCACCCAAGAGGGGACCCAAGCGAGCGGGTGGGGACCCCCCCCCCCCCCCCACCCCTCCCCCCCGCCGTCGCCGTCGCAACCAGCACCCATGGGTGGGGAGATTGCGGGGGGGGGGGGGGGAGATAAAGGGGTAAGGGGGGGGGGAAGGGTCATCCAGTGGTGACCCCCCCCCTCCCCCCCCCCCCCGCCCCTCCCCCCCCCCCCAGATGTGCGAGGAGCCCCCCTGGCCCGCGGGCCCTACGCCCCGGCACCCTACGAGCGGCCGCCCTGGAACCCCCCGCTTCTGCATCATCTCCGGGAATCAGCTGCTGATGCTGGATGAGGAGGAGGTGAGGCGGGGGGGAGGGGCAGATTTTAGGGGGGGGGGGGGGAGGGGAATTTGGGGGGGGGGGGGGGGGGCCCTCATTTTTTGGTGACCCCCCCCCACCCCCTCCCCCTTAGATCCATCCGTTGCTTATCCGGGATCGCCGGAGCGAACCGTGCCGGAGCAAACTGCTGCGGCGAACCGTCAGCGTCCCGGTGGAGGGGCGCCCCCACCCCGAGCACGGTACCGGGGGGGCCCCTCCCCCCCCCCTTTTTTTTTTTTTTTTGGGGGGGGGGGGGAGGGGGGGAGCTCAGCATCCTTCCCCCCCCCCCCCCCCCCCGAAAGCCTGGGAGCCATCCCATAATGCTCACTGGAGGCACGCATGGCTGCTCGGCAACCGTTGCTAGGGAAACCCCGCGGCGCGGGGAGGCGGTTGGTCCTACCCCCCCCCCCCCCCGCCCCCTCCCCCCATCCCCCCCCCCCCCCGCCCCCCCAGGCATCCGGGGCCTTGACCTCTCCCCTCCCCCCTCCCCGGACCCAGATGTGGGGGTCCCCTCCCCCCCCCCCGGACCCCTCCCCCCCCCCGGACCCAAATGTTGGGGTCCCCTCCCCTCCCCCACCCCCAGACCCCTCCCCTCCATCCCCTCCCCCCCCCCGGACCCAGATGTTGGGGTCCCCTCCCCTCCCCCCCCCCAGACCCCTCCCCTCCATCCCCTCCCCCCCCCCCAGGCCCCAGATGTGGGGGTCCCCCTCCCCCCCACCCCCAGACCCCTCCCCCCCAGACCCCTCCCCTCCATCCCCTCCCCCCCCCAGGCCCCAGATGTGGGGGTCCCCCCCTCCCCCCCAGGACCTAGATGTGGGGGTCCCCTCCCCCCCAGACCCCTCCCCTCCATCCCCTCCCCCACCCCCCAGGCCCCAGATGTTGGGGTCCCCTCCCCTCCATCCCCTCCCCCCCCCGGACCCAGATGTTGGGGTCCCCTCCCCCCCCGCCGTGGGTGGTCCCGGGGGGGGTGGGGGCTGGGGACACGGGGGGACACGGCGGCGCCCCTCCCCCCCCGCCCCTCCCCCGCTTCCTCCCGGCATTTTAAAAAAAGCCAATTTCGGTCCCCGGCGAAGTTGGGCTCCGAAGCGTCGCCATGGCGACGGCGACAGCGCGGGGGGGGGACACGCGCGCGCCACCCCCGCCGCCACTGCCACTGTCACCGTCACCACTGCCACCATCCACTGCCACCGCCGCCACTGTCACCGTCACCACTGCCACCATCCACTGTCACTGCCACTGTCACCATCACCGTCACCATCACCACTGCCACCATCCACTGCCACTGTCACCGTCACCACTGCCACCGCCGCCACTGTCACCGTCACCACTGCCACCATCCACTGCCACTGCCACTGTCACCATCACCGTCACCATCACCACTGCCACCATCCACTGCCACTGTCACCGTCACCACTGCCACTGTCACCGTCACCACGGCCACCATCCACTGCCACCGCCGCCACTGCCACTGTCACTGTCACCACGGCCACCGCTGCCACCACTGCCACCATCCACTGCCACTGTCACCACTGCCACCGCCGCCACTGTCACCGTCACCACTGCCACCATCCACTGCCAGTGTCACCGTCACCACTGCCACTGTCACCGCCACCACTGCCACCATCCACCGCCGCTGTCACCACTGCCACTGTCACTGTCACCACTGCCACCATCCACTGCCACTGTCACTGTCACCACAGCCACCACTGCCACTGCCACTGTCACCGTCACCACTGCCACTGTCACCGTCACCACGGCCACCGCCGCCACCACTGCCACCATCCACTGCCACTGTCACCGTCACCACGGCCACCACCGCCACTGCCACTGTCACTGTCACCACTGCCACTGTCACCGTCACCACTGCCACCACCGCCACCACTGCCACCATCCACTGCCACCACTGCCACTGTCACCACTGCCACTGTCACCACCACCACCACTGCCACCATCCACTGCCACCGCTGCCACTGTCACCACCGCCGCTGTCACCACTGCCACTGTCACCGTCACCACTGCCACCATCCACTGCCACTGTCACCACTGCCACTGCCACTGTCACCACTGCCACTGTCACCGTCACCACTGCCACCATCGCCACTGCCACCACTGCCGCTGTCACCACTGTCACCACTGTCACCACCGCCACCACCGCCACTGCCACCACTGCCGCTGTCACCACTGTCACCACTGTCACCACTGTCACCACTGCCACCACTGCCACCACCCACTGTCACCACCACTGCCACCAGCACTCGGGGGACCGGCCACGTTGCCACCTCTGCCACCACTGTCACCACTGCCACCGTCACCAGCATCACCACTGTCACCATCACCACTGCCACCACTGCCACCGCCACCAGCGCTGCCACCACTGCCACCAGTGCTGCTGTCATCACTGCCACCATCCACTGTCACCACTGTCACCACCACTGCCACCACTGCCACCGTCACCAGCGTCACCACTGCCACCATCCACTGCCACCAGCGCTTGGGGGGAACCGGCCATGTGCCACCCCTGCCACCACTGTCACTGTCACCATTGCCACCACTGTCACCACCACTGCCACCACTACTACTGTTGTCACCACTGCCACCATCGCTGTCACCATCACTGCCACCACCGCCACTGTCACCGGCGTCACCACTGCCACTGTCACCATCACTGCCACCACCACCACTGTCACCATCACTGCCACCACCGCCACTGTCACCATCCCCACTGCCACCAGTGTCACCAGTACCATCACAGCAGGGGGGGACCGGCCACGTGCCACCACTGCCACCACCCACAACGTCACCAACTGCCACCACCATCGCCGCCAGCACCATTGTCACCTCCCCTGTCACCATCCACAGCCACCGCCATCGTCCCTGTCACCGCTGTCACACCTCCCCGTCACCACCGTCACCGTCACCACGGCCACCACGGCCACCACGGCCACTGTCACCGCTGTCCCCACGGCCACCACCACTGCCACCGCTGTCCCTGCTGCCACCGCTGCCACCGTCACCATCGCCACTGCCACCAGTGCCATGGCCACCACCCTGTGTCACCACTGCCACAGTCACTGTCCCCACTGCCACCAGTGCCACCAGTGTCACTGTCACTGCCACCGCTGTCATCACCACCATCACCAGTGCCACCAGTGCCACGGCCACCAGTGTCACTGTCCCTGCTGCCACCAGTGTCACCATCACCGCCACCAGCAGTGCCACCAGTGTCACTGTGACTGTCCCCACTGCCACCACTGCTATGGCCACCGCTGTCACCACTGTCACCACCATCACCGCTGCTACGGCCACCAGTGTCACTGTCCCCGCTGCCACCAGTGTCCCCGTCCCCGCTGCCACCAGTGTCCCCATCCCTGCCACCACCATCACCAGTGCCACCAGTGCCACCAGTGTCACCGTCACTGCCACCTACGCCATGGCCACCAGTGTCCCTGTCCCCACTGCCACCAGTGTCACCATTACCACCATCACCAGTGCCACCAGTGTCACCATCACCACCAGTGCCACCAGTGTCCCTGTCCCCACCGTCCCCAGTGCCACCAGTGTCACCATCACCACCATCACCAGCATCACCAGTGCCACCAGCATCACCAGTGCCACCAGTGTCCCTGTCCCCAGTGCCACCAGTGTCACCATCACCACCAGTGCCACCAGTGTCCCTGTCCCCACCGTCCCCAGTGCCACCAGTGTCACCATCACCACCATCACCAGCATCACCAGTGCCACCAGTGTCCCTGTCCCCAGTGCCACCAGTGTCCCCATCACCACCAGTGCCACCAGTGTCCCTGTCCCCAGTGCCACCAGTGCCACCATCACCACCAGTGCCACCAGTGTCCCTATCCCCACCGCCACCAGTGCCACCAGTGTCACCATCACCACCATCACCAGCATCACCAGTGCCACCAGTGTCCCTGTCCCCAGTGCCCCCAGTGTCCCCATCACCACCAGTGCCACCAGTGTCCCTGTCACCAGTGCCACCAGTGCCACCAGTGTCGCTGTCCCTGCGGGGCCGTGCCCCCCCCTCCCCCCCCGTGTCCCCTCCCCCTCCCCGTTCCCACGGTGGGGGATGGGGGGGGGACGACACGGACACGAGACCTCGCGCGCGCGGCGGCGGCGGCGGGGCGTGGCCACGTCTCCCCGGGCAACGCGGCCCCGCCCCCTCCCCCGGCCCCCTCCCCCCCCCCTCCCGGGGCGGGGCCGCGCGCGCCCGAGGTGGGGGGGGGGGAGGAGGGGGCGGGGCCGGGGGGGAGGGGGGCGCGCGCGCGCGCGCGCGGCGGGGGCGGAGCGTGCGCGCGCGCGGGGCGGCGGCGGCGGCGGGAGCGGGAGCGGCGGGGGGTGAGTGTGCAACGGGCGGGGCGAGTGTGCAAACCCCCCCCCCATCCCCCCCCCCACCCCCGGGGCGAGTGTGCAAGGGCGGGGGCGAGCGGGCGGCGGCGAGCGTGCAAGAGCGGGGGCGAGCGTGCACGCTTGCAGAGGTGCCGGGGAGCGTGCAAGGGCTTGGGGGTGAGTGTGCAAGGCGCTGCGGGTGTGCAAAGCCTGGGGGTGGGTGTGCAAGGCGCTGCGGGTGTGCAAGGGCTTGGGGGTGGGTGTGCAAGGCGCTGCGGGTGTGCAAAGCCTGGGGGTGGGTGTGCAAGGGCTTGGGGGTGATAGGGAGCGTGCAAAGCCTGGGGGTGAGTGTGCAAGGGTTTGGGGGTGATAGGGAGCGTGCAAGGGCTGGGGGTGAGTGTGCAAGCGTTTGGGGGTGCCAGGGAGCGTGCAAGGGCTGGGGGGGGAGCGTGCAAGGCTCTGGGGGTGTGCAAGGACTGGGGGTGAGTGTGCAAGGGTTTGGGGGTGCCAGGGAGCGTGCATGGCTGGCGGTGAGCGTGCAAGGGTTTGGGGGTGACGGGGAGCGTGCACAGCTCGGGGGGGAGCGTGCAGGGCTGGCAGCGAGCGTGCAAGGCTCTGGGGGTGCAGGGGAGCGTGCAAGGCTCTGGGGGTGAGCGTGCAAGGCTCTGGGGGTGCAGGGGAGCGTGCAAGGCTCTGGGGGTGAGCGTGCAAGGCTGGGAGCGAGCGGGAGCGTGCGGGGCTCGGGGGAGCGAGCGTGCCCGGCTGGAGCGTGCATGGCTTCGCAGGTGAGCGTGCCCGGCCGGAGGGGCGAGGGGCGAGCGTGCAAGGCTCCAGGGGTGAGCGTGCGAAGCTGCGGGGCTGAGCGTGAGCGTGCGAAGCTGCGGTGGGGAGCGGTGGGGGGGGGGGGGGGGCATGCACGGCCGGGGGTGAGCGTGCACGGCGCCGGGGGTGAGCG